>NC_092206.1:31040652-31220784 GCF_043381705.1 Parasteatoda tepidariorum | reverse complement strand
GTTTAGGAAGATAGATAGATAGATATATGGTGTTACAAACCTTTCGCTTCCGTTCAGTTCAAATCCAGAAATTTCAGAAAAATCTAAAATTATAAATGGAGATGCAGTGCATGTATTGTTTAATAAAATTTGCGGAATTTTCAATAAATTGCCAAAATCCACTCTTACCTGTATAATTTTTAATTACGGAAGCATAGGTGATGCTAATTAAACAAATGACTGCTATAACTACTAATTTCATTTCCTTTGTCATCTAAAATTATAATATTGGCTCTATTAAGCAGTGCGAGATATTTAAAAGTTCGGTGAAAAATACATCTACTTATAAATTTTAATCCATACCTTCAAAATAATATTTTGACAGAGTTTGCTACAATTTTGACTCTCATAAAATAAGTTAAGAGACAACAATGCTGAAACACGTAAAACTATATATAATACATAAATGACAGACAGTGAGAGAGAAAAAAAATAAAATTAATGAAACATTCTAAATAATTTTTTTATTTCATGATCGGATTTTAACGTACTGGGACTCAAATTTGATTGCTTGAGAGGTGACCTCAAATATGCTAATTAATTACTGCAAACGATATTTTAAGTTACGAAATCAAACGCAAAAATGTAATTTCTCTGAATAAACATACCACTCTTTTGATTGATTTAAATTTCTTGCGGTGAAAAAGATATTTACAATGTCGGTATAAAATGGATTCAACACATTTGGAATCTTAAAAACGATATCAAAAAATAACAGAAACATTGGAGTAAGATTGTCGGTTTATGGGGAGTAACAACCGCTAGAGAGAGAAACACAAACCAAAGAAAAACGCACTTTAATATATTTCCAAAGAAAAACAAACTTAAACTATATTTAATAAATGGAAAAACCTCCATGATAGGCAATTATAGCTTCAATCCCCTGAATCATTCTTTTTACGAGCTCTTAAATAATAATTGGCATTTTCTTCCACTTGGAATGAAGATGACATCTAATTTCTTTTAGAATTTTGGAAGATGGTTGAACTCCTTAATTCTGTGGTCCAATTTGTCCTAAAGGTTCTCGATAGGGAACAGGTCTCTAGGCTCTTAATAGAACAGTTCATTCAATTTAACCCTTTGCCACTAAGCAAATTCATGGTGGACGTCGCATCGTGAGAGCTAATGTTGTCCCGTAAGTAACATGGGTGCAAAACTTCGGCAGCACGCTGTTATCAAAAATAGTGCAAAATAGTGTTAGCGAGTTTACCATGATTTTGGACCGGATTTTACATTGTTTAAAGTGTTATTACACAATATATTATCCACTCTGTACACAAAACTCATTTTATAATTACAATATTTTGTTATAAAAAATGCATCATTTTTATACAGGCTGAAACTTTTAATTAGGATTCTAAGAGAATATGTTAAAGGCGATGTTTACGGAACACTTTTGTCAATAGTTTTAGAGACTTAGACTACAAAATAAATTGAGATCACTACATCTTCCATATAACAAATGTTTGATGAAAAGAAAAATGCGAATTTCTAGCACAACTATCACAGAAAGTTAAAATTGATTGTAATGCATTTTTGAAGGGTGAAAATTCTTTTATTTGAAGAAAATTCTTATACACCTTAAAACTTAAAAATGATAATAAAATTCTTGAAACAATTGTTTTTTAATTTTAAACGTTCACATTACAAACTTTTATTTTTCGTAGAAATTTGAAGCAGTGTCTGAAGTAGTTAGAAACTCATATTTTTTCCCATCCACCATTATTTATACAAATTTTTATATTAAGTCTGTGTAAAAGTGTTAATTGTACAGGAACAAAATAGTCAAAATTCTAATCATAAATATTAGTTCGGGAAATATTTATTTTAATAACTTATCACTGTAATTTTTAACAACTGTTAAAGGAACACTGCTTTCAAAACCTTCATCAAGTTTAAAAATTATATAGAATTAAAAATCTAAGTTAGTTTTAGTTTTTAAATTCTACACGGTTTAACAAATTACAATAAGTGTAAAAATTATGATCTGTTGATTAAAAATTGCATGAATAAAATGTGAAAAAGAACATATGTTACTTCCAAATCATTTATACTTATTTCAGATACTTAATTTTTTAGGGGCTATATTAATTTTTAGCTTCTTATTATTTAATTGAAAATATCATTTCTAATTAACACATTTTTTTATTTTAATTAAAGTATCTCTATTCATAGCGGTGTACAACAGTGTACTGGAAATAAAAGTTGTATGATCAGTATAGTGAAAATTCAAGAGTTTATATCAGTTGTCGATACAACATTTTCTTTTTAACTAAAGGGCCATTAATTTTTTTTATGTCACTTGATCGTGCTCATTTTACAATGCGAGGGGAGAAAAAAGATTTAACTTTTGAACTTTATTAAAGCTTTATATTATAATTTACAATTATTAAAGCGTAGATAAACAGAGCAAAATATTTCTGTTTTTTATTATCTATAAATTCGTTGGTATAAAAGTAAAACAAAATATAACAAAAATTAGGTTTAAGCACTTACTAGTTTTTTTGAAATCAGAAAACTTTAGACAGAAATGATATTTTTTTTAGCAATTTGGGTGATATATATTTCTTTTTCTTAAGTTCTAACTATAAAAAAAAAATCCAAAGACAATCAGTGTTTGATTTCGTGTGCACATGTGTAAATCAATCACAGTTGACACATTTCTTATTTACAATATTACAGGTATGATCTTTTTTAATACAAATGTTTCTTTCAACTATTGTGGTACTTCAGAACTGAAAAAAAATGTGTTTCAGTGCATTTAAAATAAAATAAAAAATAGTAAAAACAAAAAACTGATTCAATCAAGATTTAAGCATTTGTCCGTAAGAAGATTATACAACTTATGTTTCTAAAGATCTAAATCAGTTTAGGAAGTTCTAAATTTTTTTAATTTGTCTTTCCTCTTCTTCTATTTGTTATAACAAAGAAAATACTACTACCTTAGTGTCGCTTGCTTTAATGTTTGTCAATATTTAAGTTTCATTCGCCTAGATTTAAGAAACAAGCAGATACAGTACTTATAATGGCAATACTAGAAATATTTAATACTACATTTAATTGAGCATAAAGCGAATTTTTTTAAGCCGTTCATTAATTCGTTCGCCAAAGGTTTTTTTAATTTTTTTTATTTATTTCCAATGAGCAGCACAAGTGCGCACACATGAGCAGACCTAGTGCGTTCTCCAGAAGTGGTATTCACTCTTTCAGGACCACCACAATGGGTGAGATACCGTTGGCAATGTTAATTTGGAGGTCTAGTTTTTGCCACACTAGATGGCAGCACCTTATTTGGATGCTAAAGTGCACTAGGAATTTAATTTTGCCAGAAATGCCAAGAGCCAATAAGGCACTCCAGGGATATTTTACATGCCGCATAATCATACGACATGGCCGCTGAGAATTTTCTGCATCCCGAAAATTCGGTGTCTGGGCCGAGGATCGAACCGGCAGACTTGGGCTTAGAAGGCCGACGACAAACCAACTGCGTCACCCAGCCACCGTTCGCCAAAAGTAGCGACTGATGTTTCACTACACCAAACACCAAGAAATTATCTGAGGTGCTTCACCAAGTATTTACCGTCATTTTTGTTGTTAAATACTAAAATTTTTTACAGTTTACAGTGTACATATATATTAGATGTCTGCAACCACAATACCCTATACCAAGGGTTTTCAACTTGCATGAAGATGGGGGCCGCAATTAAAAACACCAGTCAAATGGCGGGCCGCAACTTTATCAAAATTTTATATAGGACTCTTTTATGTTTGAAGGAACATTAAATACTACTGTCAGATTTTTATCAAGTTGTACAAAACAAAAGTATTGAATTATAAATTAAAATAACAAGTAGATTTTTAAAAATATTTAATTGCATATTAAGGAATTCTATAACTTTAATGTGCACCCATGTATTAAACAATTAATGTGCAACATATAGGTAACACAACTGACACTCATTGGCCAGGGACAGAGGAAGTGTACTTGCATTCGAAAGGAAACTTAATAAATAAGAATTATATTTTGCTTTTAAATATAAAGTTTTTGATAATATTAAAAAACAAAATAACAAGCACTACAAATAATGTCATTACTTATCATTTTGAATCTTCTCTTAATCAGAAACTAAATTATATTCACAAAATACAAAAAAAGCGAAATAAAAAAGGGCGACGTGCACGATTATTTTTGTATTTGAATAAATTGTTTCTTGAATGCAAAACATGAGTATTAAGTTTTTTTTTTTTGCATCGTTGGCATGTTAAATTTCACAGAAACGAAAAAATTAGGTTTTTTTAACGAATGAAAGGTATTTTAAACCCACATAGTTTTTTTACGAAAATTGTCCCCAAAGGACAACTAATATCTTCGCCGGCCACAAAAATAGGCTTCGCGGGACGGATGCGGCCCGCGAGGCTCCAGTTGGTAGCCACTGCCCTATACCAATATAATCTATTACCACAATTTGGTACTTACAACTCGAGAAGTAGACGATCACTGATACACAGACACGTGACCTATGACCTCAGCATCAGTTGATCGTTTATAAAAAAAAATGGCGAGTTAAAGTCGAGCTAAGTTTCTCCACATAAGTTAAAATTTTAATTAATGGGAATTTAATTAAATGCAACGCTGTATCGCATATCGAATTTATTAAAATATAATTATTTCTCATCTAGGTCTTTTACATAAGATTTATTATTTGTTTATGTATTTTATTGTAAACGTGATATATTTTTGTTTTTTGTACCTGACAACTTCGCTGCATAATTAGTTAGTTTATGTTCGACATGACCCCATGCCTATCTTTGTGTTAAGTATAATAGTATAAATATAAATTGAAAGAATTTAAATCTTTGTGAAAGAATATAGAATGTGTCACTCAAGAGGAATGATACTTGCGAGGCTGGGTTTACTTGAAATAGAATAGAAAGAACAGTTGCTAACGTAAACAAATACCATGTTTCAACAACTAATCAGGATTGAGATATCCACACTACATCACTTGCAGGCAATTTTTTATAGCTTGGAAACAGATAAGCACCAAATAAACTATGCTAAATACTTTCCACACTAAAATTGAAAACATTTTTTTTTAAATATAAAAGCTGGAAAAAACTTCTGCCATTTTTACTGTTTATGGAATTTCACTTATTTTTTGTCTACCTGTTTCAAAATTAAAAGTTTTTATCGATTCCTCTGTAAAGTTTAAGTGTGCATATGAGCGATAAAAAATAATTTTAATTATTAGAGTAGTATAAGATTTGAATTTGTTGAAAATCTGGAAAGTTTCTAGCAATTCTCTAAATAGTTTTTGTACTTTTTTTGAAGAAAAAAAAAAGCTTTGCATGATGGAGTTATCACAAATTTTATTTTGTACTATTAAACAAAGTTTATTTAAAATGACACCAGCATTGTGGGGGATAATGCCCCATTAAAATATATTTTCTTTCGCATACTTTTTTTCCATACACCATGACATATGTGTGTACGGGTGAACGATTATTGTAAGGTACTATTAATTAAATTTTGTCTTATAATACAAAATAGAATTTGTGGTTAACCCCTTATTATTCAGAGCTTTCTTTTAAAAAGTACAAAAACTACTTAGAAAGTTGCCAGAAACTTTTTAAATTTTCAAGATATTCAAATTATACTTTTCTCTTTAGCTACCAAATACAATTCGCTACAAAATTGTGAATTATTTTTGCATTTTTTCCTGGTATGCTTACAATGAAAGAACTATTTTTAAATGCTTATATCTTGCACAATTTTTTTTTTTAATTTAAAAATAATAATTTTGTAATTAATTTAAAAATGCTTCGAAAATTGTGTTTAAACTTTATTGAGAATCTTGAAAATTATGGCAAAAAACATTAAAACAAAATAGTTGGGGTTTTTTTTTATAAAAAAAATGTGCATATCGCTATAAATATTTAAGCTAAGTTTACGAAATTTTATGCAATTTTCGTAAATAACCACCTAAGCAATCGATACAAGTTACAAGCTCATTTACTTATTTTCTGACGTAGGATATTAAAAATACCTGTTTTGGTTCGTAATCTATTATCGGTATCTCAAACTTTTGAAAGTTTTAAACTTTACTGCTAAGTATGAGAAATCACATGACCTAAACACTTCTAAAGTTACAAAATAATCCTCTAAGTATTTTTTGAGAAATTAAAAAAAATGTCAAGAACTGAAAGTGTCTTTTCCATTAATGAAGGGTAGTGAATATTTAACCTTTTAAAGGTAGTTGAAATCGGACTATATAATAAATAACATCGAGGATTTTTTTTTGTTTTTTTTTTTTGGTTTTCTGTTGTGTAAGATTTTTTGAGAAATTTTAGATACTTTCGCATCGCTTATTTCAAATCTACAATAGATTTCTTTTTCTAAGCTACAGTTTTTTTTCCTAACAAACAAACATTTTTAGCCTATTTTTTGTCGAAATATACAAGTGTAAAAGCTTTATATGTAATTGGGAGTCACATAAATGTAGCGACTTACTTCTAGGGGAGTTCGAGAAAATCATCAGGATTAAAATTGCATAGTAACCCATGGCCAGAAATGTTGTCGTACGCCGCTTGGGGCGCTTTCCTTTTATGAATTGTTTCCTCGTGTGCTTCTGAACAGGCCATAATAGGGAAACATTTGATGATGACATTTCCCGTCTGGGTTCCAACACAATTTTAATCCTGATGATACAGTTTTTCGCAACATTTACTCGACTCCCTGTTATATATGACGTTTTTAGACTTGTACATTTCGATAAAAAAAAAGGATTAAAAATGTCAGTTTAGAAAAAATCTGTAGCTTTAGGAGCAAAAGTAATTTCAGATTTGAAATACCGACTCCCGACTTAGATAAGATCAAGTATTTGCATAAATGCAAAAAAAAAAAATTCCCCATNAAAAAAAAAAAAAAAAAAAAAAAAAAAAAAAAAAAAAAAAATTGCACCCCACTGTTATTTAAGTGTTTCGTCATTTTTGTTTATTTATTTACTTTTTTTACTATAAATTCAGCAATAAAATAAACAAAATTCTCTTTGGTATCAGCACGCATTCTTTCTTTTGATTTATTTTCATCAATCAACAATAACATTTAAAAATATTTACACTTGAATCCCATCAGAATTCTGCAGTTATTAATGATCTTCCTTTTCCTGTTTTATAAGATATTGTCATTTCAACGTACGACATATTTATAAATGTCCGATATCCAATCTCCAGTTTTTTGTAGAAGTGTCCCGGTCCTTTCGCACCAACATTTTTGAAGCTCTTGTTCTTTGACATTCTTACGCTTGTCTGAGTCTTTTGTCAATGCATAGCATTTGCATATAATATCAGAAAAACCATTTTGACAGCAGGCATCTTTGCTGTTTGTGCATTCCTCTTTTAGTTCAAGACATTTCACTCTAAAAGGAAATTTTAATAGTAAACATAAATAACAGACATAAATGTTTTTGAAAAATAAAATGATTTTGCTACTTAATAACTTGATTACGTGAGTGTGCAATGCGGTTCGAATCTTAAAATCGAAATTTTGATCTCAGACAGTTAATAATTTATAAGAGCTCAGTGTCAGATGATAATGAAAGGTTTAATTGCTTCTTGACTACTATCAGTAGAATTTTCTGCCAGAGAATTTTTTATATTTTTTCATAACCGTCGTTCAACACTTGACCCAATTTTTTGGGTTTACGACTTCCAATGTTCAACTCCGTAGCCTTGTTATTTTGAACCCAATACAGAAGACAAGGGAACTCCTGGATTAAGTATTAGGAGAAATTTGCCTTCATGGAGGACTTTTTGATGGACTTAACCCCATTTGCGTTTCATGAGGAGGAAAATCACGAAAACCTCCCACGGTTAAACTGACGGCCCAGGAGACTTTTACCCCTTGATCCGTCAACCACTGAAGATATTTTGCGTCAACACTGTCGTCGATGCAAGCCGTGTGCTGAATTCGTACGAACCAGCAATCGCTGGGATTCGAACGCGGTTCACCTCATTAGAAGGCGAACACTTTATCCCTGAGCCACTGTTCCGCCAGCGAATTTATCTCGAATCATATCTTTTTGAGGATTATCTGATTAAAAAAATCGGAAAACTCACATTTTAACATGGTTTTTCGAAGTTCTTTCGTCAAGGAAATGAGCTTTGCGTCAAGTTTCAAATTTTTAAAAATTACTCTGGATAGGAGAATTTTAAAAAAAACGAAAAAACAGAGCTTTACGGAGCTTTGTGTCAAGTTTCAATCATTTCAGAAGCAGAAATCAATCATTTCTAGCAGAATTTCAATCTATATTCTTCAGAGATAATTATTTCTTAGTTACATTCTCATGTAAAATATCCATAATTGGATGAATAATTACGTAAATACTCCGCAAATCGAAAATTATGATAACAAAGAAATTATGAGAGTGGCATTTTCAAGTAAAAGTTATAGAAAATGTCTTGAAACTCAATTTTCTTTGTTCGAATTATTTTAAAAATATAAAGAGCACAATTCATACATATTTTTTTCGTAATTCGACATACTATTCATATTGTATAAATACCTATGTATGTCATAGTATTCCTCATTCGGTTCAGCAAGTATTTCTGAAATAAGCAAATATAGAATTTAGGTAATTTGTTACAGGTATAAATAAACTATTTTCAAAAAAATAAATGTAAAAAAATACTCTAAACTATTTTAAATATTACTCTGTAATAAATAATAATCAAATTTTCTAATTTTTCATAATTTGACACTATAAACAATTTCATAGAGATATTAAAATATTCACATTGTCAAATTATATTATTTTATAACCGTCATTGAACAGATTACCCAATTTTTGGGTTTGCGACTACTAATTTTTAACTCCGTGGCCTTGTAATTTTGAACCCAATCCAGAAGACAAGGGAACTCTTGGATCAAGTATTGGAAAGAATTTGCCTTTGCAGAGGACTTTGCAGCTCTAACCAATGATCCGTCTACCACTGAGGATATTTTACGTCAGCACTTTGGTTGGAGCGAGCCGGGTGTGGAATTCAGCCATCCCTGGGATTCGAACTCGGTTGACCTCATTGGAGCTCAACCTTTATCCTCTGAGCCACCACTGCTCATTGTCAAATTATGTAAAAATTAGATATTTCATATGGTCAAATATATTCATATTGTTAAATTATGTAAGACTTTTTATGTGGATTTGAAAGAAACTGCGTTTTTAGCATTAACCTGAGTTTGAATGAAATAAGCTTTGAATTTAATTCGAAATTTTGAATTGTTTTTTTTTTCCCTTCAAATAGCGTTTATCATACTTTCAGTATACTTATTTGATCAAAAATTTGAAAAAATGAATAGTATATACCAAAAGTAATCGGCACCATTTATTTAAAAAATCAAATAAAAAAAATGAAAGGAAATAATCGCAACCTATGAAACTAGAAAATTAATTCTCACCAAGTTTCAAAATTTATTTCAAAGGTCTTCAACATATGACCCCTTTTAACCTACAATATCTATAAAATATTTTTCTTATAAAACATTTTCAGGTAACGTGTCGCAGTCTGAGGAATAAATTAACTAACGCCCTTGAAAATAACTTAATTAGAATGGTCTGATTTAGAGTGGGAAAAGTTTTATTCAGACAAAACGACTTTTGAAATTCGCAGCAGCCTTATTCGTGGATACTTAATAGAGAAGAGATGCTACTTTCTTATTTTTATTTCCACCTTATACAGTACAGAACCCGTTATCCGGAAATCAGAAAACCGGAAAACCAAAAAACCGGAACGTAATTCGATTAATTTTCTCGCCATTTTTTAAAAAAAAAATTTTTTTCCTCATAAGATTCTACGATTTTTCTTTCTTTTTTTAAAGATGTTTACTTTACCATCATTTTGGAAATAATCATTAGTGTATTACTTCATCGTTTTTTCTTATTTTTAAGATTATTTCCAAATTTTCTTCTTTTTAGTTGGGTTTAACAATAAAAAAAAACGGCTTTTTGTAGAGATTCAGAAAAGCGGAAAAATCAGTTATCCGGAATAGCGATGGTCCCGACCGTTCCGGATAACCGGTTCCCTAAAGATGAAAAGAAAAATTATAACTTTACTTTTAGTTAAGCTTATAGTATCGTGTAATCAATTCATCTCTAAGTAGACGTTTAATATAATTCTCGAAGACATATAACACACCCTCTTTCGAAGCTTAGACATGACTTTTGTCGCAGGTAATTTAATTAAAATTGAGTTTGTCCATTTTCTTAATGTTATTCTTTTGTCCCTGAATTTTTTTATGTTATTTACAGCTACGTACTCGTTTTATTCACTGTTTCTGTACACTAATTTAAAACTCGCTGTTCTAAACATATATTGCTCGTAAATATTTTTATTGTATGCATCACAGCATTTGAAAATGTTTTAAATTAATCAAAATATATAAATATTTAAAAAAAATTAAATTTGAATCAAAATTAAATTTAATAGTTAGTTTAAATCATTAGTTTTTTTGTTTCGAAACAAGCTTTTTTCTTTTCTTTTTAAAAAGGAACAGTTGTGAACCTTTTTTTTTTTGTTCAATCTGAAAATTTGTTCTTAAATTAATGGCATAACCAAGTACAGTATGCAAAAGGGCGCGGGGACCTCAAATTAAAGCAGTTATGATTTAAGTTACGAAATCAGACAAAAAAAGCTTACTTTCTCTGAATAAGCAAAAAAAAAATTTTTTTTTTTGACGGATTCATATTTTTGACCCCCAAAACAGAAGGGAGTAACCGCAATCTGAGAAATTTGGTCTCAATAGCTTGGTCAGGAAAGAAGCCCTAAGTTTGGACCCCTTAATGTTAAATTTACTTTTTGCGTATTTCACCATATCTCGAGAACTTTTTAAGCTAATTGAAAAATTTTTGCACTGAATTAAAAAACTCGGTTATCCAAAGAAAATTCCATGCAAAATCTAACTTTTAGTAAATATTTATAACTTTAAATCATTTTACTAAATAATATTTAGAAAATTATAAATTAAAAAGTATACATTTTAAAGAATGCAATTTTAAATAGCAAAATACAAAATTTCAGCGAAATTAGACGAATAGTTCTAATCGAATCTTAAAAAAGTAATTTATTTGAAGTTCGATTAATCAGAAATTCGATTCATTAAAAATTTTGATCTCTCTCCTGAACAAATTATTGAGAAAATATTTTCCTCGAATGCGGCTTATTTAGAGAAGAGATATGTTTATTCAGAGAAAGTACGTTTTGAGGACTGATTTCATGACTTAAAACATTGTCTGTTTTAATTAATAAGCATATTTGAGGTAATCTCTTTAAACCATTACGATTGAGTCCCAGAACTTGAAGATCCGATCATTAGATCAAAAGTTATTCAGGGTGATCCGATCCGTTTTTACATCCTTCCTTCCTAGCATAATCCTTCTACTGCGTATGGTGAATTACCATTAACATTTATGGCGAAACATTATTTCTCGGTTAATATAAATTCAATGCAAAAAAAAAAAAATCTTAGTATTAATTAGAACGTTTTGTCAAATAATTATCCCATAAAGAAAATTAAAATTTCGCAAAGTGAAGTATATTTTTATAATACAATGATTTCGATTTCAAATTATAATAACACAGTTCAATTTTTTGACAGTTAAATTGTTTATGATTTGTTACCAATTTCTCTAAAACACTCAATAATAAGCGCTCTTACCTTCTATTTCTTGTATAACAGAGCCACATGCAACAGAAATTGTGCCCAATGTAATCAAAACTATAGAGTATTTCATGACTTCCTAAATAAAAGGAGAGAACTGGTTAGATCGCTGAAGCATAACTCCGTAGAGGGAACTAAATGATAAAATATTCATAGCTCTTCATATAGTCACGTGACTTATCTTTAATATGTTGCCTTTGACCAGAAGTAGGTATTCTTTTCATGTGACTGCGAAAATTTTACATTTTTAACTAAACAGGGATTTAAAACTCTTAATAACGAATTCATGAATTTAACACTTACACGGTGTAATAAGCAAATTTAACTAATTATGATATAATTAAATGTGATTTAATATTGATTTAATGTAATCGTCGTTGAACAGCCGACCGAATTTTCAGTTTGCGGCTACCTATGTTCAACTCCGTAGCCTTGTAATTTTGAACCCAATCCAGAAGACAAGACTCAAGTATTGGGAGAAATTTGCCATCGTGGAGGAATTTTTGATGGAACTATCCCATATTTGCGTTACATGGAGAGGAAAACGACGAAGACCTACCTTCCATGGTTAGCTTGATGGCAAGATGACTCTAACCCATGATCCGTCTACCACTGAGGATATTTTAAGTAGGGAGCGGAATTCGAATAAACTAGACTTCGACGGATTCGAACCCGTTTCGCCTCATTGGGAGGCGAGCCCTCTATCCCTTGAGCCACCACAGCTCAATGTAATTTAATAGGCAAAAGCAATATTATGAAAAATGCGCGAATGTAGTTATCTAGGCTAAACAGATTGTAGCGCTGCTCTAGTGGTCGCTGGAGGAACTTTTCAGAGTTCGAATTTCGGAATTTTCCCCGAAATATACGTAATATTTCCTTACTTTAATTTAATTTACATTAATTTATTTCCCCCCCTATTACATTCATCGTGGAGTGCTGTGAATTTTGTTTTGTTTAATTCCTTTCATAAAAATTTTACTTACTTTTTACCACATCGCTATACAGCCGCACATACAACGACATAAATAACAAAAAAATAGAGTATAAAAAAATAATTAATTGTATTTTTTTCTCTTCTAAATCTTGTGGTTTCAATCTTCACTTTTTTTTTTTTTTTTTTTTTTTTTTTTTTTTTTTTTTTTTTTTTTTNTTTTTTTTGCCAAAGACTTTTTTATGTTAAATAAGTATTCTTTTTTAAGTATTTAAAACACGTTACCTAACGGTTTTCAGTATTTTTACCAAAAATATTCAGATGCTTTCATAAAATCTCGTGATTTGTCTGTTAAATGCTATTTAAACTATTTATTCATACCGGATGCGTTAAAAAATTTGAGGAAACTCTTATAACTCAAAAAATGTACCTGGGATCAAGAACCTAAATTTAAAAAAATAATAATAATGTTATCTCAAAATATAAAATAAAGAATGCTAAAAAAAGAATTAAAAAACAAGAACATACATATGCCGTTATTTTTTTTTCCATTCAATATGCTTTGAAAAAACAAGCCCTTTGGAAATATCACTAAGTTTACGAACTAATTTGAATGCTTTAATGATATTTTAATTTTTTGCGCAGTTCACTATCTCTTTAGAACTTTTTAAGCAAATCGAACAATTTTTTTGCACACAGTTGTAAAATTCTGTTATACAAAATTAGTTTAATGTAAAATAATTTTATTGCGTAGCTATTTATTGCTTTTTATTATTTTTTTAATAAGACTCGAGAAATTTTGGATTGTCAAGTGTACAAATTTTACACCATTTTTAAAAAATATTTCGCATCGAAATTTTTACATCGTTTTAGAGAAAGTTTCTGAGTTGTACAATTTTAATAAGTCGATCGTATATTTCAAATTTGATTTCTCGACAACTAGTCAACCGATTTTATCAAATTTTGATTTTAATAGACAAATAGACGTAAATTATTAGGCGTTTAATTAAATAGACGTAAAAATTTATACACATTACAATTCAAAAATTTTCGAATATTATTAAATAAAATATTTAAAAAGTAATATAAATAATTACTGCAAATTATTTTTACATGGAATTATTAAAGGATAAACCAGTTTTATAACTGTTTGCAAAAATGTTTCGATTCGGTAACAAAGTTCTCGAGTTGAGAAAAGTACACAAAAAGTGAAATTTAAGTTGTTCAAACTTTCGATAATTCTCTTGCCTATACTATTGGGGCTATAATTTCCATCTTGCAACTATCCTCCGTATGTTGAAGATTAGAAACCCATATCCATAGGGTGACCAGATTTTTTCGGGCAATTCCGGGGACACTCATCTCTCTCTTCCCCCCTCCCCCCCAAATTTTATCGACAGAAAAAATTGAAAAAAAAATTTGATCATTTATCTTTAAAAAAAAATTTTTTTTTTCGTTTACATTTTTTTAATAATTTATTATATAAATTATATCGTTAAAATCGTGATCATAACATTTTTACACAATTTTAAAAGTAATTAACAAAACAATTGTATTGCTTTTAAAATTATACTATTTCTAAACACNCATATCTTCGGATCATCCTCAGGGATGTTTCCCAGACCGTCGCCAATAGCCCATTGTGCAGCTCTAGTGCGACGTAAATGAACAACAACAACAACAAAATGTAGAATAATTAGAATTTATAAAAATTAATTAGTCGTAAGTGATAATAATAACAATTTCATAAAAAATGGTTTCATACTTTATTGGTTAGATATTTATAAAATGTTTACCTGATTATAAAATGTTTTAGTTATTTTTCTAAAATGAAACGGAAATGTAGTAATTGTTGTTTTTAGTGGAAATTAGCTAATATTGGCAGTTTATGTAACCCAAGATATTAATTGTTTTAAAAGCAGCAACTAATATTCACGTTACGTCTTGTTTTAAACTTCTTTTCTTATATAAACATGTCTGGCGCACAGCCTAGTAAAAATGTAAACATAACTAGATATTAAAGTTATGTGTTCCAAAATTTCTGTAGTATAAGTTATAGTGTATTCTTAAAAACTAGTTTACATTTAATTTTCAATGCTTACATTAATTTGTATGAAAATTTTTGAGAAAATAAAAATTACATATAACATATTTTTATCAAATATTTTACACAAAATTTTTCAATTTTATAACCGGGGACAAAACCGGGGACGCAAACCGACCGGGGACACGAGGTCCTCGCCGGGGACAATCCCCGGAAATCGGGGACGTCTGGTCACCCTACATATCCATCAACAACAACAGCAAAATATGTTTGAGTAGAGAAAGTATGTCTTTGTGTCCAATTTCGTAACTTAAAATATTTTCTGTCTGATCAATAAGTATATTATAACGCTCAATCTACAATCAATAAATGTTTTGCACTTTTAAAATTTTTGCGTTCAATTATTTTTAATTTAATTTAAAAATTAAATTCCTTATCAAAACAATCGTGACACTAATGAATCAATACTCTATGAAAAAATGGTATGAAAAAATTAACAAAACTAAACTCACCTGCGCGACAGCCCAAGGAGGGCCGAGGCTATGCCTTGATATATAAATGATACCTTGGTAAATAAATATTTTTATCTTAATATAAATGACCTTTTTAACTATAAAGATATACAATAAGCAAGTAAAGTTAATATTTCAGCATTAAAAAAATTTAAGCTTAACGAACATAACAGGAGATTGATCAATAAAAACCATAAACAAAAACAATGACAAATCACCATAATTAATTATAATTCGAAAATGAATAAACAGCAGCCATTTCATAACATTTCTTGTTGTTATGGTATCAATATTTAGTTATGATTCGTTATATTTAGTCGCGGTCGTAATGATTCGTTTTGCTTTTCCCATTTGTTTAAGTTAGAGACTGCTCTTTCCATTCTATTTCGAATTAACCAAGCCCGTCAAGTATCAATTCTCTACAGTGACACATTCTAAATTCTTTCATAATTAAAATTAGGAAAGAATTCCAATTAAAACAATCCGTAAAAAAGAAAGAATGCACTGAGATTAAAGTACGATTACATTAATTGTCAGCATAATTTTATTTAAAAAGAATTGTTTTCTAAAAATCCCTTGCTTATTTAAAAAATATATGTTATCAATATAAAATGCATTCATGCATGAAATAGAAATAATTAATATTTGAAAATCAAATGTTTGTCATTTTAAAATATTTATTAGCAACTGGAGGGCTCAGCTCATATTCGTCAGTTCCGAAACTGATTAAGCAGTTCCTTCTGGAATTTTTTAAAATGAAGTTCTAAAACTATGCAATATGTACGTTCTATGAAACCCGTGATTTATTTATATTTTACTCAATTTATATACAATTATGACTCGATTTTCTTAACGTATTTCAGTGCTATTTGGAAATTACATTTGGAACAGAAGATTAACAGAACAACTTAATACACAATTTAAAATTTCAGTGTTTGAAGGCACAACAGTTTCAAATTCTTCATCTTAACATAGACTGGTGAAATGCATAAAGGCCAAAAAAAAAGGTTGGAAAATGAAAAAAATAAAATTTGTTGACCAATCTGCTAAAATGCATCTCTCTCTCATTAATTATAAAGCATCATTAAAAATAAAATTTGAATTACTCTGTTATATACGCAAATTAATAAGTTTAGTTAAAAACAAAAAACATTGTTAGTTAAAAACAAAAACATTGTAGAACAGGTTGTCGTTTATATGATCTGTTCGCTTTTAACTTTTCATTCCAGCTTTTTGTTGCTAACGCGAGAAAGGAAATTTCTTCCGTTTTGTGACAATATATACACTTTAATTTTTTACAGGAAATAAATTATTGTTTATCCCTAAATTAATTAAAAAATGTTAGGAATATCTAAAATGCATTCCGTTTTAAAATATCTTAGAAAGTTTGGAATTTTTGCTGAAATGTGGCGTATTTCAGACAAGATTCATTAAAATAAAAAAAATATGAACAGGTTACTTTTATTCTCAGAGTAGAGTAAGCAGTTTAAAGTAAACATTCGTGAAATAGACTTCCAAAGTTTGCCAGTTTTAGAAAGTCGACAGTAAAAATAAAAAATTTTATTGATTGCAAAAGCTTATCTCTCGTTTATGACTATTTTCCTAAACTTAGTTAATTTATCTGACATTAAGGAAATATAAAAATAAACACGCGTTTAAATCGTTATGTTTAGCTCGAGAGTAATACTGATATAAGTTAAGTTATCTAGGACAATGATTACCAATTGGTGCTCAGTGGATCCCAAGAGTTCCGAACGTTAGGATTATTTTTAAATTAGTAACGATTATATTTAAATCATATCAATGATTCTATAAAGTCTAAAAATATTAAAAAAATAATTGACTAGCAAAAGCATGAATAAAAGTAAAAATATTAAAAAATAACGGGCTAGCAAAAGCATGAATAAAATAAACACATAAAGAGATAAACAATAAAATAAAAGCAGACGATAAAATTAGAACAACAGAGAGAAATGCAGAGCTATAAGCGATAAGCAGATCGAGAGCTCGCCGCACTTAACTATACTCAATACTCAATACAACAGAGTGTTGTTGATATTTTAGTGTAGTTTTTGGTTTTTGGATTTTGAAAGTTTATTCTAACCCGTTACGGGATTTTCTATATTTTTTTGAAAGATTATTATTAACCCTGTTGAAGTATCAGCAGCCAACAACTCAACTCTATCATAGTTGTATATTTTGATTAAGATATGCTGTTATTCGAATTTGTAATTAGGCTTCCAAAATTATTGTAATTTTTCATTTTATAAATTTCCATAGTGTTTATTTCGAATCTTTAAACAAACCCGTTACGGGTAATTTAATGTCGTTATTGTATTTGTGGTGGAGTGAAATAAACGTTTTTTTAATAAAACAAAGAACTGTTTCTTAATATAGATTGATAATTTGTTTAATATATTTCAGCTGTTTATATAAAAAAATTTTATGTAATGCCAAAGAATAAAAAGTAACAAAATTTTGAAGAAAAAAAATTGTTTTATTAACAATATATTGAATAATTTATGAAAAAGATATGCATTTATAATAATTTTTATAAATATTTCTCTTATTAATCTTTTAAATTCAAAATAAAGTAACGAAAACGAAGTATGAAGAAATGCGTTTCTCTGGTAACTATTCTCAATGTTTATTATAGTTCTTTTTTGAAAGCCATAAATCAACTTATTTGATTCATTTCCAGCATATGCATGCACCAAGAATAAATTCATCCTTAAATAATACTTCATTCTTCACATTAAGTATTTCTCAAATAATTAGTAGTTTCTTTTTCTTTTTTGTTTAACATATTTACAGTTGTTAATGAACTTTATTTACAATGCCGGAGTTCCGCCTAAAGGAGCTTCATCATTTAGTGTTCCACAACCAAAACAAACTGTGTTAACCGTTGATTTAGGGTTAAAAATTTAATTTCGCAACTTGTAAGTACCAACATGTTTCGCTTGGTAGCGTAACGTTTTACGATCCAACCTGATTTACAAATTTAACCTAATCAAGTTTAAAGTGAATGATGTGATGATTTTTACATAAAAAGAGTTGCTAGTTTTAATATTCAAGACATTTATAAGGACACAAAATCGGAAAACTTACAGGACTGGAATATACTTTAAGACATTCTTCTTTTATACACCAATTTTCGAGCCTGTTTTCATCCTGGCATGGAAAAGTTCTGTTCTGGTAAAGCTATTGAACTGTCAAATGCGATGTAATCTGATATTGTTTACAGCTGCACTATTTAGAAGTGAACCAGATGCTGAGAAATCAAGTACTTTCACTTAACAAGTGTGATCGAAAACCAATTTATTGTTTTTCTACTCAATATCCTATGTCTCCTTAAATGTTATGAGATTCAATACATTTAAAAGATTGTTTTGAGTTTTTCAAAAACAAATCTATTTTTTTCTATTGTTTTAACTACCATAAGAAATAAAATAGTGTTCGAAAAAGATTTTTCAAAATTTGAGCTTCTGCAGAAGTAATAATTTCTTGTAAAGAATTATACAGCATTTGCACCATGAACGAGTTAAACTTAATAGTGTTTTTTTGATGCCAGGAAAAATATATAATACAAAAATATAATTCAAGTTCCTTTCGCTTTTAGGCAACGCTAAAACTTTAAACTAGAAATACCATCTTGTTGTAAAGACTTATCTTGGCTTAAATACTTTTAATAATTGCCAATTTAGTAAGATTTTTCCACCTAGATGAAAAATATCAAAATCTATGTATAAGTTTTGAAAATATGTTTAAGAAAATATAATGTAGTGTCCGAGTAAAACTTCAAACATTAAAATTTAAATCACAAATGCTTTTCATTATAACAAAACTGCGAATTTTTCTTATTGAGACGCTTTGCGTCATTTTCAAATTTAGCATAGAGAGCGCTGGTTAAAAATTGGCTAAATTTGATCTTTAATCAACCATCTCATACAATCTAGCAACGGTTTTAAAAATAGCATATTACTTGCAAAAAATCTTTGATTCACATGATAGAGCTTTAAAAAAACAACCTTAAGGGTCCTATTCAGACCGAAAAGAGATTCTATTTCCTTGTTAACGTACCAAAAAATTTGAGAATGATAATTACTAATCTATTAATTCACTAAGTAATATTTTTGTGTAATTTTATTCATTGAAATGTATTTTGTTAAAGTATTTTTAAAACTTGAAGTTTTGAACAATGCAAAAGTTTAAAATTGCACCCTTAAAATGTAAAACTTACTAATTTAATGAATAAAATAAAACAAAAAAATATTCCAAAATAATAATTAGTTACTTAATTATTGAGGAAATTGCGTTCATATAACAGGTTAACATTTTAGCACTTTCTGTTTGAAGGAGATCTTTAAGGACTATCAACTGTGACGTCATCACACTTTTTCCAAAGTTTCTTATAGACCTATTTGCAACAGAGCCCTCTATCAACAATAATAGGAAATAGTAAGTTCATGTTGTGGATTTGAAGAAAAGATACTCGACAATTTATAATTTAGTATCTTTATAATTTAGTAGTTTAGTTAACTTTCTTTTTCACTAATTCATCATTCAATTCTTGATAAATTCATTAAAAAAATTTTATCAATACTGAAATATGAACAAAAATCTATATTTATAATTTATCAAACATAATTCAAACAGTAGAATTTATACTTACTTATTTTTCTATTTGTTTAAAAGTAGTAATGATGTAAGTCTACCATATAAATATGTATTATATTCAAAATGGAAATAAATTGAAAAAAAAAAGGTGTACATTCTGTGCATTTATAACACCCGACATACTTCATCGAATAAACTCTAAGTATTTTATGAAACTAAAATTAAAAATAACTTAAACGATTAAAGAGCATTTCATAAAACTAATTAATGAATTTAATTAATTTACAGATGATTAATAAAGGAAACGATTAAATCATCGCCCAATTAATGGTAAGGCTTGTTACTGCAGCGGGAGCTGCACATATTTCATCAGAAAAGTGTTACCATTTTGCTCTCTTTGAAAAAAACAAATTTTGTTTCTCTTTTATTCGTTCTAGAATTAGAAAGGAAATTATAAATATACTTAATGGCTTACATGCAGGTGACGTAGTATGGGTATCTCGATCCTGATTGGTTTTTTGAAAGGTAGCTTTTGTTTACGTTAGTAGCTATTCTTTCCTTCCTATTTCGAGTAAACCAAGCCCGACGAGTATCAATTCTCTTAAGTGACACATTTTATATTCTTTCACTATATATTCCTTAGTTAACACAAAGACAGGCAAGATGCCACGTAGAACATAAACAAACTAATTATGCATCGAAGTTGCCAGGTACACAAAACAAAAATATATCACGGTTACAATAAAATACATAAATAAATAATAGTTCTAAATTAAGTAAAAGATGCAGACGAGAAAGAATTATATTTCAACAAATTTGATGGGCGATACTAGGCTATATTTAATTAACTTCACGTTAATTAACATTCTAACTTACGTGGAGAAATTTTAGCTCATTTTTAACACGCCATTTCCAGAGATGCCAACTGCTCCGGACACGCCAAAATAATGAAAAAAACGGTAATTATCTACAAAGTAAATTTGCCAAATATTTAACTATTTTTGCTTGCTTTTTAAAAGGTATAGCGTTACACAAGTATTATAAAGTGGTGCATTATATAAGCCTACGAATTATTTAGAAATAGTGGTGGATAAAAATCTACCAAATTGAATTCATTAAACCAAGAATCACAATTGATAAACTACCACTTTAAAATATATATTTGTTGTCCGGAGCAAGTTGGCATCTCTGCATTTCTCTTATAAATGATCAGCTGGCACTGACGTCAAAGATCACATGTTTTGGTATCCGTGATCTTCTTCTTGAAGTGCAAGTACCCAATTGCGAGCAGCACATGCGAATCTTCAAATTTTTATAGCATTCATAAGAAAATTATAATTTTTGACTTTTGATGCAATTTTACAATTTTTTATTAAGAGAATGCAATTTTTAAAACATAGCAAATAATTTTTATATACCTTTGACGATAAATTCTTAAAAACTTTTAAAAGTTGACTTTTTAAATTTAAGAAAAGTAACGGCCTAAAAATATTAAGTTAGAATACAAAAAATTTGATTATCAACCATCTCATAAAAACAAAATTGGTAAATCTCATGAATAATTTAGTTAGTATCAATGAAATACGATTAAAAATATGATTTTACGAAAACCGCGATTGAAGTTTAAAGATTCGTAATAAAAGTAAATATTTTTCCGTTTTAGCAACTGTCCTAATTTTCAAATCTTAGCGACTGATTAGTTTCAAATCTAAGTCGAAAGGCATTTTTTACTTTAAATATGTTAAGGTTATAACGAATCAATTATTTTTTCTCTACTACGTTAATTAAAATCGAAGTAATTACAAGTACGCTACGAACTCTGGAAACATTTTTATCTATTTATTTAAACAATGCAACTAACAATTATTTATCAAAGTCATCTGGATAAATCAAACTGATAGAGATTTTAATAGAAATAATTTACAAAATAAACTGTAATAAGTATAACATATCAATCGAATCGATGGTCTCCAAACCATTATTTCAAATGTAGCATAAATTTGTAACAATGACCTAAAAGACGCATTTTTGCCAAGTCAGAGAATGAAACTAAGTTCTGAAGTAAGCAAGAAAAACTAATTAAGACTTATCGTAAACGTGTTAAATAGGATAAGCCCTGGAGTATAAAGCAAAATCATTCACAACATGAGACAGCTATGATTTAAAGTCATGCAGTGACGTTCATGTGGATGTCGGTTAATCGAGCACATCGGATAATTAAGAAGGTTATTTCGTATAAGAGTTTGTAAGACTTTTGTTGTGAGCACAAATGTGGTCCTTCTCTTTAATTTTAGGTTCACTAAAAACACAATCATATTTCTGTACCGTAAAAAATAAATGAATGTCTCTGACTGCTTGATTGCTGAATTATAATTATTTTTCTTATCTCTTCAGGAAATGTAACTTTATAGTTTCTGATTCAAACAAATATTTCTCATACTTTAAACAAAAAAAAAAATTTTTTTTTCTTTTTAAAATCAGAGAGGGAATGGTTCTGGCTAAATTTCTTTTCCTCGACAAAGTTTTTTTCTTCTTTAATGTTTCTTTACAAGTTTAGATTTTAAATTTTCTAAGAAGTTCAATTGATTAAACATTGAATTCATTTACAAAGAGTATTTTGAAAAACCACATTACGGTTTTCGTTTGAATTGTATTTTTAAATACGAATGAAAACGAATATATAGCAAATGTACCGTCGCATAAAATGTTTCACGATATAAAAGGGGTTCTTAAAAAGTTTAAGAAATAACAAATATTTCTATTTAATAAATATGAATAGCAAAACCCCTGAAATAGAAATGTTATACATCTTTTAAGAATTAATTAAATGCAAAAAGGAATGTTCACAAAGCTTTCATTAACATATATTTTTATTAATACATTTTTCAAGTATAAATATTTTTAAAATTCAAATAAGTAGAAAAAAAAATAGGAAAAAATACATTTTTGCAAATTCACAACTTTTTACGTATATTTCAATATAGTAAACATATATATGGAATATCTAGTACATGGAATGTCAAATAGTTGTACAATTTTTATAACTTATATCACTTGAAAATAAATTAATTTTTATTTCACACTCAATATATTATAAGCTCATTTGCATAAATATTCTATTACAGTAAATAAATATTTCTTTTAATACTTATTGAATATATTCCTTTCTACTTTTTGTAATAGATTTTATCTGATGCTTCTCTCAAATTTTAATGAAACGATGTTAACAACTAAAAAAAAAATTGATTTGAATTTTTAAAGAAAAGAAAGACTTAATTTAACAAAATAATTAAAAAGACGCATTTGAAATGATTTCTATAGAATTCCTTCAAAATTAAAGCCCTTTTAAATTCTTCCTTTGAAATTTTTTGAAGGAGAATAAGAATTTCTATAAAAAAATAACTATTCGGAAGATAAAACTGTTTGATTTTAAGACCTAAAACACAAATTTAAGCAATATATTAGCCCTTTCAGGGAAAAATCTATCTTAAAATATGAGCAAGAAAATAATTTAAAGAGTGCATTAATTGCTTATATTCTTCGTTTAAAAAGTAATCTTAAAATAAAGAAATTCTTTTATAAAAACAATACATATTAGAGGCAAATTAATGCATTTAAGAATTGATATAGGAGAACAATATTTTTAAGTAGTATAAAACCAATTTTTAATATCACATGCAACTTTAAAAATATTAAAATGTAAAATCCATGTTGCCTACATTCACTTTTTATTAAAACTTTTTTAAACAACCGTGTTTTATTACCACAGCAGAACATAATTAGGATAATCATAGCAGGAACAACATAACACATTTAAACTAAGTCAAATTCATACGCTTTTTTATGAATGCAAGAGCCAATTTTTGTGGTAATTCTTGCCAATATTCCAGAGTTTCTTTACATGTGTCAATTTGATCACCATGAAGTCGATCTAAAAGAGTTACGCACACTACAGCACCTGTAGAAGACATAACAACTATATTAACAAAAATGAATAAAAACCACAAATAAAGAATAAGTAAAAATATTCTTAGTCAATTAGTGTCCACACGGTTCTTTTTTGGAGGCGGTTCTAAAACTGCATCATTGTTGATATTGCTTTCGTGTCCTTGGATTTTCAAAGAACATCGAAAATCTGTACGATTGCGGCCGCCAACTTCAGTGCCTCTTGACTGTAGAGAACATATTTTAAGTTGTCCTCAAGTGACACCATTTCCTATTTCAGAACATGTGGTGTGAGTGTTAGGCACTCGAAAATGTGTCTTGGTGTTAACATGACACCAGAGCTGTTGCTGTAGGGAACACATGTCCTGGTCTTGTCTGGGAGAATCCTTATCCCTCTGAAATGATTGGTTTTAAGTCTTGCTAAAATTGATGTCGAATTTCTGGGACAAGCTTCATCATTATCTTTATCTTATAGAGATTTTTTTGATACCCGACAAAAATTATAATCTTTATGCCAGCATTTCTCTTGAATTTCATCGATTGCAGCCAAGAGCGCCGGCAGAATAATATAAAAGGGGGTGCAACCCTTTAACAAACTACCCTCCCCTCCCCCCGAAAAAAAATTAAAATATTCTGCTATTACATTGTGTTTTATTATTACATATACTTTCATCTGTTCATTTTTTCAAGATACATTTCTTCATTGTTAGCAATATATTTAAAAAAAAGTACGAATTTCTTGTACTTGCAAATTTTGGTCAAAGGCGATCGCGCTGGCATAGCTACTAACTTTAAAGCACAAATAAGTACAAACAGTAGTTTCGTATACGCTTTTGTGCACGCTTAACATTGGTATTTATTGTGTTGATGAAGTTTTACAGTTGCGAGAAGTCAGTTTGTGTTATACACCTTTGTTAAACTGAATAATTAATAGAAAATATAATATTATTTACATTTTATTGAACGAAATTTAAAAATATAGCTTCGATATCTGTCAAGTTTGTGAATGCTCAGTGTACATAAGAAAAGAATCAAAGATGACTCAGAATTAATTGAAAAAGTTATAAACAGATTTGGACAGCAAACAAGACGATTACAATTCTTGTTTGATTAAACAATTTTTTAATTGTTATGCATCAATAATTACTTAATTATTTGTTTTTCCATAAAATATGTTTAATAAAAAAATTTTATAACAAAATTTTTCTGTATATCTTTAATTGTTTAAAAAAAAACAGCCAGGGGGGTGCAAGTGCACCCCCTTGCACCCCGCTGCCGGCGCCCTTGATTGCAGCACATAAGGTTGTTCCAAGCCACGCAAAATTTGAAGTTTAACTCATTCGTTTAAAAATAATGCAAACGATAAAAAGTAGAACAGCTGACAGTTTGTGATTTTTATAAACTGTGTGCTATATGACAGAACAACGAATTTAGTTAATAAAATATTTTGCCCAATATTGAGTCAAAAGAGAATGTGAATCTGTCACTATAGGGTAAGTAAGTGGAATAAGTAAACCTAATAAGATATAAATGCATAAGTTAAATTATAACACATACTTATAATTGGAAAGGAACTTAAAATAGAATAATGAAAATATCATTCACCTTTAACACCGGCATGCTGGCAAATTGCCGCAAAAGCAAGTGATTCCATCTCAATATTCGTGATTCCTTTTGAATGAATTTCGTTCAAGAAGTCCATTTTATCTTCCATAGTATAATCACAAAAGGCACCATCTAATCTCCCTTGACCTACGTAAATAAGAAAAACAAGATATTCAGTATTTATGATTTAAATCATTAAACCACGAGATGCAGATGAAATAATTTTGACCATACTTAACAGCAGAGCATGACCACTTGCTTAGATTTTCATTTCAATTAAGGACGCATAAAAGCGGAAATTTTGAATATTGCGATTTGCACAAATGAACCTAAGAAAAAATTTCCAATTGACGAAAGTGTGTGTATAGAGTATACCTTATTTATATGTTTTTCTCTCAAATGCCATTTTATTTTACTAAAGATGACTTCGGAAAAGTGTGCTTCAACAATACAGAATTTGCATTGGAGATTGTTAGAATGTAAACAAGCACAGAAAATACAACTTATATCTTTAAAAGGTAGAGCAGTTTGCGACGTTTTGTTATGAAACAAAATCGATAGCATACTGTATGCATGCACCAATGAATTGTGTTTATTTGGGAAAATTTCGTTACCATAAAAATTTCTCGTATTTCTGGGCCAATCAGTATTTAGAAAATTTACGTGAAAAGCTCTTTGATTCACGTTTTTATATCGTTCCTATCAATGGCGATTTATCGTATATTATTTCTTCATTTTCACGCAAAGGTTACATATTTTTGACTTACCCAAGTAATTTTCTAAAAATGTGCTTAGAAGAAGTAGGAATAGCATTATGATAGACAACAATGTTCGTATTCCGTACATTTATTGTTTCTTGCAAAAGTACGACAAAAGAATCGGAAGTAAAATCCGATAGACTTTGCTCGAGATTAATTCGATACTAATAATGATTATGAAAACAAATTTTATAAATTAAAAAAATAATGTAAAAAGAAGAAACAAACACATTTACTTAAAAACAAATAAATAATCCCAATACACTGAAGCGGGAAGATATTACCCGATTAAAAACTTCATTTGCCACAAAAATAGATTTAAAAAAAGCTTTTTCAAATTTTGTCTGTCACCTTTATTTTTTTATTTTTCGTTGGCAACTTTACGTTTTCAAATCTCTTTTGTTTCTTCTCATTGACGTCTGGCAAGTCGTGAAAATGGGCGCCTATTTTGAAGCGCTGAAGCATGTCGATTGTTATTTCATCTTTTCTTAAACAGTTTTAAAGCGAATGAGGTTTTTCTTAATCAAGAAAGACATTTACTTATTTCAAGTAGATGTTTTTTTGTTGATAGAACTAACATGCATTTGCGTTGCGTGGAGAGGAAAACCACGAAAACCTCCCACTGTTAGCCTGAAAGCTACTCTAACCCTTGATCTGTCTACAACTGAAGATATTTTCAATCAGCACAATAAATTATGATTTAGATATTACCTGATTGAAAACTTCAATCGCTTCAATAAATAGCAAATAACAGTCTACATGTTTCAAGCAAAATAGGCCCACGTCTCTGAAGCCCTTGAAACATGTCGACTGTTATTTGCTATTTATATATTTTAGAAGTAAATGAAGTTTTTAATCAGGTGTAATATCTTACCACATCATTTTCTTGGGATTATTCATTTAATATGACTTAGATAATTTCCATGAATCAATAAGCCACAAATTTCTATAAAATAACGGTTAAAATACTGGTAACTTTTAATCTAAAAATTAAATTAGAATTAAAAAAAAATTATTTTATGCATTGACATTTGAAGGCCTTTATAATGTGGGGATATAGGCAGCTACCTCCTTAAACCCTGGGATAATCAGGCCCTGATTGTCTCAATATCAAAATTTGCCTTTTTAGATACTTTCCCGTGGGAATTATGCATAGATCGGGGAGTTAATAGAGTATCCAAACAATCATTGCGTGTCCGCACACGTAATTTTGTAACTAAATTCCGTAATAATTCCCGAAATCGCATAATTTTAAAATTGTCAGTTTCATAAAGATCAGTCGCTATTAATACAAATTAAAGGATATGAAAACGCCTAAAATATAGTGCGGCTTTCAGGAGAACTCCTCCAGACAACCGTCTCGCGTCGAGGTGGGTACTATGGTTACGAGCAAAGGTCAATTTGGATAGAGGTGTGGGGTGAATAGTTTTGTCTTAATCTTAGCGTCGTGAGTAAACCAATCGACAACTTCTTTCCTCCATTTCAGCCCCATTAGAAATGTGCTCTCGCTTGTTACCATAGCAGCAGATAGCCCCAGACTTTCAGTCTGGATGAGTTCTCTTCAAAGCCACACTATACATGGGAATGGCCTAAAACATTTATTCAACGCATATTTCGAAACAAGATAAAATATAAAGCTACCTTCGTAAAAGTCATCAGTACACATCGTTTTGCCCACAACCGTGCTACATTCGTTGAGCTCCGAGTCTGCGATTTCTTTTAATTCTTGAACCAAATCCTTATCTATAACTGCAGGTCTCTTTACAACTCTTCCAAGAATATGCTGAAAAGATTGAAGTTGAAAACATTTTTAAAAACATCAGCAAACATTAAACCGTTAAATATGGGAATCGTTCACTTTTCTATTAAAGAGTTATATTTAAAAATAAAAAAGGAAATGATTAAAAATAAAGCATTACCAGTTTTAAATAAGGATTAAGCAATCCATCAACGGCTTCAGATGTAATTACTAAGGTGCCACCAGGTAAACCTTAAAAATATATTTTTCCTTTAAAAAAATGTTAGCGATGAAAGTTTTTAGCATTTTTTGTTATTACACAGCATAAAATGCTCAGAAAAACTATTGAGTGATATTTACTCTGAAATGAACGATTGCAATTAATTAATAAAATAAAACTCCGTAATAATGAGCTTTATAAAGATGTAAAGAGAAAAATTATGTAAGAAATAATGTTGACAGTTCAAAAAAAAAAAAAAAAAAAAAAAAAAAAAANTTTCAGTCCCGTTGCCTTATCGGTTCCATTTCGATCCATTCCAGATTCAGCCGTTACTAATTCAACCCTTCTATTTTGAAATACTATTTCGTCAGACCGGACTGTGTAGGGGTCAGGGAACTGCCTTGCATCAGAAAGGTTCTGGGTTCGTATCCTGGACAAGACATGGATGTTCTTTCATTCTCTGTACTATCTGTCCTTACTGCGGGAGCAACGTTGCCCCACAGATTACTTATTTTACATAGCAACAAAACTGATCAATGTAAAAGAATCTCACCTTATAAAATTTCGATGATAAGAATCCTATATGAACAGTATAAACCAAAAGCGAGATTTAGTTAACCTATACCCCGCTGTTGTTGCTTTCGTGCAACAGTTTGTAGTGACCAAAAAAGAAAAAAAAACTTTTTGAAATACGCTGTTGTGAGCGTTAAAGATAAGTGGATAACTTCTACAACAATGTGACAAAGACTTTAGTTTTAAAAGACATCGCAAACGCATAATTTCAGATCAAAACACATATTAATATAATTTGTATACTTGTGCTATTAATGTACTTTGGAAAATACGGATATCTCTGTTTCATGGAAATAAATTTAAAAATTGAAATAATTGAGTTGCCAGTTTCATCTCTTAATTAATAGATTCAAATTATTTGAGTCACTATCGAAATTTAACCACTGTAAATAGGGTACCTAATATTTTTTCCATTTATTCTTATTACATTATTTATTATTCACGTATATTAGACTGGTGATACCGGGTCCTCCGAGATTTCTGGATTGAGGCTTCTTACCTATGCCCCCGCAAGTTCCGAGACGCAAGAAGGTGACATCTTCGCAATGAGCATGATGTATCAACTTGATGAGCTCGTGTAAAAGTATAGATAAAGATGGAATTCCCATACCATGCTGCAATAATAAATAACTTCATCAAGTATTTCTTTAGATGAAATGTGAAGATTCAGCAAAATAAGCAAAGATGGCACTCACACTAACTGATATCACAGGTCCGACTTTATACATGGAATATCTGTAAGAACGGGCACTTATATCATACAAGGCTGTTCCCGTGGGTAATTTTATGCCTAATTCTCTTTGTACAAAATGTGCAAACTTTTCCATCCTTCTAGGAGTACCTCCTGTACATACAAACTGAAATTAAAAAAACCATGGTGTAAAAGTTCATCAATAATAAGGTCATAAGAAAACAAACTACACTGCTGGACAATTGTTAAGGGTGGATGATAAAAGCAACGACAGTAACAACAAAGTTGACGACTGGAAAATGTGAAAATTAGCATAAGTGCGAGATACAGTAAGACGTGTTTTATGTATGCAAATTTGGGGAGGGGGGGGTGTTGAACTGGTTTGTCACACGACAGCGCTGAAAAGAGATAAAATAGATTTGACGCGAATAAAGCGTTGTTCAAAATTAAATTTTAAAGCGAAACAATCAATTGACGAACTTGATATTTTTGATATGTCTTTCCGACGTCATTTGGATGATTTTACGCGTGACTGCATTATTGGCATGATTTAAGAAGGCCGAAAAATAACAGAAGTTACCAAACAGTTCAATGTCAGCCACAGCGTTGTTTCAAGGATTTGGAAATCATTTCAAACAGCTGAAATGTGTAGCAGACATCACGGAGGAAGTCGTGTTCCATGTAAGACGCTTGCACAAGACGGGTACATAGAGTTATCGACAAAAAAGAACCGGCGCAGTTCAGGCAGTCTGGTAGCAAACCAGTTTCAAGTGAATCTCCTGAAAAACTGTGGCCAGACTCTAACAAGCAGGAGGACTATACAACCACCGACCTGTTTTGTGCATACTATTGTGTCCAGACGCCACCATAGCGCCTGTTTGCAATGGTGTCTTCTGCATCACAGTTTGAGCGAAAAGGATTGGGATTGCGTACTATTCTCAGATGAGAGTAGATTCAGATCTGATTGATTCAAATCCTTCCTCATCTAATTGTTGACCCCAAATAACCTGGCATGAGATTGGCACTCCGTATAGTCGAACAAGCATCCTACATGTACTATATATATATATATATATACGCAGTAGTATAGTACGTAGAACCCTTAAATTCAAAAAAATACAAAGAAAGCAAGGAAAGAAATAAAAATAATAAAAGGGAATAAAAAATTTTAAGATCAAGAAAGGAAATTTTTTTTAAGTGTTGCATTTTTTGTAAAAATTTTGAAGAAAAAAAATTAAAATTAGAAGAGATATAATTTCGACATCAGCTCACATGACTACGTCCACAAAAACAGCGCTTCCAAATACTGCATTAATATAGCCAAAGCAAAATACATCAATATAGTAGTGTGAAGAGAAAGAAAATAAAAGGAAGAAATTAAAATAAAAGGAAGAAATAAAAATAAAAGGATGAAAATAAAAGGAAGAAACTAATTCACGAAAAAAAATTCCCAAAATCCAAAAAAGTACAAAATTGCGCACCAATAGGACCATTTAAAGCGAGAAAGGTACTTACAAATATATAGTAAAAACGATTTAAAAAAAATTTCGTATATAAGTAGCCAGATTACAAATATGAAATTAAAATGTGAAACGTGGTAGCCGTGTATATTTAAGGCACGCTCATGCGAAAGCTATCAGCCGTATTTGATTTGTTTGTTAAATTGGGTTGACCCGAAAATTGAATGTGCGCAAGAATATATATTATACTAAATAATTCAAAATATTTAATTAATAAAAGGCAAAAATATAACTTTTGAATTCGATGGCTTTAATGAAAATTATTAACATTTATTGAATAGTATTAGTTATTTAATTGAATATTGAAAGAGGTTGTTTAGAAGATATAAAATTTATCAGCCACCTATTTTCCCGAATTGGATTTGCACATGGCAAAAATATCATTCTAGACAATTAAAAGATTTTATGTAAATAAATTCTTTAATTAATTTATAGACAATTAATTCAATAATTTTGTAAAGAATTGAATTTACATGTGCTGCATATCCGTTGTTTTTAATCATATTTCGCAAAATCATGTCTATTCGNTATATATATATATATATATATATATATATATATATATATGACGCTCTAATTACTAGCTAATAGTTACAAAAACAAATTGCTAGACTTTTGAATTTATATTTGCCCTAAAATATAAAATCCAAAAAAATGTAGTTTGGATTTTTTTCATACATATTCAAAGATTTATCAATTGATTTTGTAAATAAAAGAAATTTCAATGACGAATAACTGTTTCGATTGGAACTAAATAACTGCAAATTTGAAAAATTATTGTTTGGAAGTGAGTCGTGTCTGGAAGATTTTACCTTTAACGCAGAAGACACCGGAGCTTTATGCTATATTTCATAACCATCAATTATTAAAATGCCAAATATATTTTTCCCGACTTATTTTGATCCAAATTAATACAAAATAATGTAAAAAGAATGAAAAATAGGCGTAATAAAAATTCAGCGTTAAAGTGTTAATATATCGTCGCTTTGAAACTAAACCGTGATAACTAAAAAAAAGCAAGTTTTTCAGGAGAGCGATTTCTAACTTTTCGGGAACTTCCGCCGCAGCTTGATCCGAAGCTATGGCGACTACTGCAAAATAGTTTACATTAAAAAAAAATTTCGGAAATCACTGCCCTTCCTAAAACCAAGATGGAGAATCGCGCCATTGCTATAACGATTTATCTGGTCTCTAAATTAATTTTATGGAACTATGAAGATAACACGTTGCTTTTCTAAAAGGGTGATTTTTTTACACAAAATGACCCAAATATCTCATTTTTCGATTTTTTTTTAGTTACTACGGTTTAGTTTCAAGGTGACGATATGTTAGATTAAGCTTAAGTTTTACAATAATAACTGTCTGCGTTATAATCTATGTATTCACACACATACAAACCTTTACGTCTGAAAACATTTCTGGCAAATTATGAGTCTGAGTGTTTAGTGAAATATGATAAAGATGATCTACTCCTAGTTCTTCGATGTGAGGATTCTGTAAATCCACGCAACCAGTTTTTCTGGAAAACAAAACAAAACTAGCATTATTGATTTTAAAAAAAAAAAAAAATTATTGCTGAACTAAAATTTGTTGAACAAGTTTATTCATTTTTATTTACAGTTTAAATAAGAGAAATATGATAGAGTAAATTTGAAAACAGTGTTATTAATTCATAAACCAAAACCGTTTTATTAATTTCTTCTGAGGATGTTTAACTTTTTTTTCTTCAAATAAATGCCGTTTTGAAAAACATACTTTTTTTTATTCATTTGCCCTCAACATTTGTTGTTGTTCTTCTTCTTCAGCACGACAGCCCCTTACAGGCCTTGGCTGTCTCAGTAGCCTCCAGCGCCTCCTGTCCATGACGACTTTTTTCCAGTTGTTTATCTTCAATACTTTTAGATCTTTAGCAGTGTTACTGCATTCATACTTAACATTTTTTACTGCTTTAAAAACGTTTTTTTCCAAGGTCAATTAATTATTGAATACGAAATAGTATACAAAATACCAATCATATGAGGACAGTGTTAAAGTTTGTTATCATAATATTCCATGGATATAATATGAATTTAAAAATTCCTAATTATGCGCATTGCATCTTATTGTTGTTGTTGTCAATTTACGTCGCACTAGAGTTGCACAATGGGCTATTGGCGACGGTCTGGGAAACATCCCGGAGGATGATCCGAAGACATGCCATCACAATTTTGATCCTCTGCGGAGGGGATGGCACCCCCGCTTCGGTAGCCCGACGACCTGCGCGCGAAGTCGTGCACTTTACGGTAGCACAGTTTTACCAGGACTAATGCCGCACACCCTCGGTCCCTACGCAGGCTGATTCAAGTGGTCACCCACCCGCACACTGACCGCAGCCAGTGATGCTTGACTTCGGTGATCTGCTGGGAACCGTGTCTTGACGATTAGTCCACTGCGGGACTGCATTACATCTTAAATTATGTTAATAAAAATATGCAAGCATTCCTTCTAGTGTTTTTCCGCTCTTTCTTTGTACAATAAGCTAAATAAATAAAATCAAGGAAAAAATATATCACGTTGATTAATTTTGTTCCATAACGATCATATTTTCACGTACTAAAAACAAATCTTTATGGATAAAGGGTGGACATAAATTAGCTAATTAATTAGTTCTGACTATGAATTAAGTTAAAAAAATCAGACACGAAATAGGTTGAATTTGAAAAATAAAGATTTAAAAATACGACTTTTCAAAAGTTTTATATCTAAGAAATTTCCTACCGCTTTTCCAAGTTGCATATTTTGTTCTTTAAAATTAATTAGTTTAGAATTATTTGAAAATTATTTGAGCATTCGTATACCTTACATTTCAAAATTCTTTTAGACGAATATTGAATTAAATGATAAAAAAAATAATAAATAAATATAAAAATAATTTCTGGCATAAGTGAATATTTACAAAATTTTTCGATTAGCTTATAAAGTTTTTGATATTTAACGGAATACGCAAAAAGGGAAACTAACAATAAGCATTCTGTTGATCTCTTGACTATAAATTATTGGAACCATAGTTTTCAGATTGTGTATACCCACAAAGAATCGAAATCCACCGAAACAATGTTAGTTCATTTAAAGAAAGTACGTCCATGTGTCAGATTTAGTAAATAATTAGCTTGATTAATTGGCATATTTGAGGCAAACTCTTTGAACCATTAAAGTTGGCACCTTAATGCGTGAAACTTCGGTTATTAGATCAAAAGTCATTCAAAGTGTACATTTTTTCGTCCTGGGCGTTGGTTTTACGTTCAACCAAATTAGAGATCGATAGGCATCAACTTGTCTGGGGAGTAAAGCTGGTCAGTACGCAATCCTGACCATAATGCCCCCATCATGTCGTTGATCACGAAATTATACTTTTGCGCCTAAAACTCAATGATCCCCCCCCCGATCCACAATGGACTGTTGCGAAAATAGTCTTTTATTTATTTATTATTTTTTTAAAATCTCTTTTTAGGAAATGCACTTAAAAGCTCATAAATCTAAATTAAAGAAATTAAAGTGAGAACATCAAACTTAACATGTTTGTTTACTAACACAAAATGACGCAGACGACTTTTGATATGCTGATCGGGTAGATCTTATTGGATAATAAGTTACGATTGAGAAAAAAAAAATTATGTATTTTTAAGAGAATAATCAAATATTGAAACTTAAACACTATGCATTTCAAAAAGTTTTTTCTGTCTTTAAACTTTTTGCCAATTAAAACAGTATGATGCATTTCAATAGAAAATGAATAAATGGCTTAAGCACACGATCTATTATTTTTTATATATTTATTTTAAGACATTTGGGTTGCTGAAATGCATAAAGGTTTAAAAAGTAGTTTTAGAAATACATAAAATAAAAATCGCTTAGAAATTTTAAGTAAATGAAAATGTTTTTCTGTGAACTGATTTTTTCCCCCTAGTAATATAGAGTAATTTTTGGGAACACATTTGTGCGTTACTTTTACTCTTATACTTGTAATTGCCGAGTCTTGAAAATAGACTAAAAGCTAGTTTTTAAAATAATTTAGTCTAAAATATCACAAACAATATAGGTTCAACACAAACTTCTTGGTTATGATGTAAATCTCAATATAATGAGTGAAAATAATCAAAACATCAGAAAATGCATTGAAGTTAGAAATTTTATTTGTCTCAAGTAATAATTCTCTTTCCGAAAAATTTCATCGAAATTCGGTAACAAAATACTTTAAGAAAGCTAAAATTCTATCAAACAGAACCATTTTTCATAACTGAAATAGAATAAATAAAATTTTTACTAAATCGGGTGAAAACTATGATCCCGAAAAATATTATAATGTATTAATTTACTTCATATTAACTTAAATATCAAATTTCAGTTTCCCTTTTTTTTAAATTGAATAGAATAAGTAAAATATTAATTAAATTGGATGAAAATAGTTCTGAAAAATTTCCAAAATAGAGTAATTTATGCAAATTTATGCAAAAGTAGTCCCGCAGTGGACTGATCATTAAGACACGGTTCCCAGCAGATCACCGAAGTCAAGCATCACTGGCTGCGGTCAGTGTGCGGGTGGGTGACCCACTTGGATCAGCCTGCGTAGGGACCGAGGGTGTGCGGTATTGGTCCTCGTTAAACTGTGCTATCGTAAAGTGCTCGACTTCGCGCCCAGGTCGTTGGTCTACCGAAGCGGGAGTGCCATCCCTTCTGCAGAGGATCAAAATTGTGATGGCATGTCTTCGGATCATCCCCAGGGATGTTTCCCAGACCGTCGCCAATAGCCCATTGTGCATCTCTAGTGTGACATAAATGAACTACAACAACTATGCAAATAATTAATCCATGAATAATAAAGTTGCAGGTTTCTTAACATCTTTTCAAGTTATTTTTTTTATAACCGTCGTTGAACAGCCGAATTGGGTTTACGACTACTAATGTTCCCCGTAGCCTTGTAATTTTGAACCCAATCCAGAAGACAAGAGAACTCCTAGATCAAATATTGGGAGAAATTTGCCTGCAAGAAGGGCTTTTTGATGGAACTAACCCGCATTTGAGTTACTTGGTGAGGAAAAACACGAAGAACTCTCATAGTTATCCCGACGGCAAGGGGACTCTAAACCATAATCCGTCTACCACTGAGAATTTTTACGTCAGCACTGTGGTTGGTACGAGGGGGGTGCGGAATTCGTATCGAACAGCCATCGCTCTGATTCGAACCCTGTTCAACTCATTGAAAGACGAACGTTCTATTCCCTCAACCACTACGGCTCTCTTATTTATGATTTGATGATTAAGAAAATTAAAATAAAGTAATTAAATTGTTTGAAAGTTTCGGCTAGTATTACTATTACTGTGCCTTTTGTCAAAATGGATGATGTAAGTACCATGTTCAAAAAGCAAATTCAACCTAAAAAAAAAAGTACTAAAGAAAAAAACAAGGTGCATCTTCTAAAAAAAAAACACATTCCGCAGTAGACTGATAAGATATGGTTCCCAGTCGAAGTCAATATCTCTGATAGTTGTCAGTGAACGAGTGTGTGACTACTTAGATCAGCCTGCGCAGGGACCGAGGGCGCGACGTATGAACCGTTATTAAACTGTTCGACCGTAAGGGGCTCGACTCCAGTCAAACTGTAGAGTATCGTGCAGTTCTAGTGCGACGAAAATAAAGTATTACTAATAGTACAAATAATGCAATATGTATATTAGAGAGAAAAGAAGTGAAATATTGATATTTTTAACTTCTAAAGCTATTTTTTATTAATCAGTAAATTAGACTTTCAATTTTGTGCCAACAAACAGCATTTAAGCATTACCATTATTTTAGGTATGACATTTCTCTATTTCTGTACAATTTATAATGTTCTAACATAAAATGATATTTACACTTATGTAAGAAATGTAATTATGCTAATTATTGCTAGTCTTCGTATTAAAAGAATATCTCGGAATATAGTTGCAAGGAAAATAAAGATATAAAGAAATTGTTTTTAAATTAATTTACTGAGTTGAACTAATTAGTTCAAAAATGTGTCGGATTCTTATACCTAATAATTGTTTAACATTCGGACAAAATAGTTTAGTAACACTAAATCAATGCTTTAACAACTAATAACGTTTTAAAATACATATAGTTCTTTCAATATTTAATAGTTTAAATTCTTTATAATGACGTTTCTTAAAAACTTTACAGAAAAGATATTGGCAACAACAAATTCTCATTTCAAATAATGGCAACACAAATTTCGCCAATAAAAACACTTTCCAAAGACTTTACATGTTTTCAAACTTATAGAAAATGTTTAAAATTATTTCACTACAAAAAGAAATACAATTATGAAAATATTTGTTCTTAAAACGCTTAAAATATTTCTTCTTACAAACATAACTTCAAGTATTTCAAAACATCGCCAATAGCCGATGTTTAGAATTGCGTTTCTGTTCTCTTGAATGAAATCTAAACCATAGTATTTCAATCCTAAAAAATTAACGATATATAATTACAACAAATAATTAAAAACTAACCTGCTATGTTTACCATTCATGGTAAAACCCTAATGAAGAATGAGGGTTAGCAGAAGGTCAGAGAAGGACGGAGTATCCAACAAGAAAATGGGAAAATCAATAATTTTTGTTATCGAAGCACCACGAGGTGGAGAACGAGAAAGCTCAACGTAGAACAGCAGACATTTCCGACTGCCAGATGTATTCTGCTGTAAAAAAAAAAAACACCTTGACTGAATCCGGATGTTTATAATTATTATTTTCTTTTTTGCCTGATTTCTTGGAGAAGTGAGAAACAATTAGCATACGTAGCGTTCTTGTTTGGCGAGAGCATACAATAAGCGTGTTTATGACATACTTTTTGTTGCTTTTTTTTATCATTAGTGGGATAGTGAAAGTTGCAAGCGAGAAGAAACTGATAAAAAGTGCTTAAAGTAGTCTTTTTTCAAGAGAATTTTTATGGCGTTTTTATTTTTTTTGAAATATATATCTAGATTTATTAGATTAATTCAAGATAATTATTTTCTTATTAATATCACCATTAGGCTATCAATTAATCACATAATTTCTATCTAGATGTCATGCAGTTGAAAACCTATATTATAAATTGAATATACAAAAAAAATGTATACTTATAAAAGTAACTTATTTACACAAATTTCTGGGTTATCTTTGCACTGAAACAGTATTACCAAACAGGCATGATTTTGACGATATTTGAATTTTTGGACGATGTTTGAATTTTTGCTCTTTCAGAACAAAATTAAGATTCTTAAAACCGAATTAAGTATTTTTCTGTAATCTTCTCATTTTAAGACATATTTATTTATTTTTATTTATTTATTTGCATTAAAGGACATGTTCCTCTTTTTTTATGACATATTCTTTAACATTTTATTTTATGTATATACATATATATATTTTGTATTGAATTTTTCTTTTTTTTTTCAAAATGAAATTTCAATTTTTTATAACTCTGTTCTAACATATACATTTTAAAAAAAATCAGTGTAGACATCAACATAATTTTTTTCCTAGTATTTTGTCATTTCAGCTTTTAACATTTATTTCAAACTTTCATGAAAATTGAAATTCAATTTCTTGTACTATGTTGTTTTAATACAGCTATATACATGATGATTTAAGAACTTCATTTGTTTCCAAAATTATAAAGATGGTAATAAAAGTTAGCATGTTTCGAATGCTCAAAAATAAGCGTTCATTCTCAAGACTTACCAGACGTGAGTGAGAAAACAATGTGATTTTAAACAGAAAACGAAAAATAAACGCTACTGTTTAAAATCACATTTGTTTTCTCATTCACAACTGGCGACTCTTGAGAATGGGTGCCTATTTTTGAGTGCTCGAAACATGTCGGCATTCATTACCATCTTCATAATTTTTACATCATCCAAATATATCTTTTCGCTTTAGTTTCTTGGGATCATTCATTTAACAATTACATGTCATTTGCAAATTTAGCAAAGAAATAATATCCAGATCTTTAGATCATTAAAATCTAAGCTCCATCCACGCGTATAGTATTAAAAAAATATTATTAAATTAGTTGCTCTGCTAAATAAAACATTATTGGTGCCAGGTAACAGATTAAAGAAAAATATAGAAGTTCACGGAATTAATCGAGATATCCTTGATAAAACTTGATTTGTTCTTTAATATTTATACATCAATTTATTTTGAGTAAAGACATTGACTCTGGCACTTTTTTATGACTAGTACCAAAAATCTTTTTAATGTGTTAATGCCTTACGTGTGATTTTTTATTTTGTTGATTATTTATTCGAAGAATTTAATTCATTACTAATTAATGTTATAGATATACCTTCGTAGAAGTTAAATATAAAAATGAACGACATATTCCTTTAAATGTCAGAAAAAATTAGCAAATCATAAAAAAATTAGATTTTTTTTTTAATTTGGAGGAAAGTTATTTAAGCCTTGTTTATTTAGGAAGACATTATATAAAGCAAAATTAGGAATTGTTGCAAATAAGTACATTAATTTCGCCTGTAACATAATGTAAAAACAATAATTTTTCCCTGTAAGAGAGCTTATGAAATTCGCTAACCAAGGGTTCTCAAGGTGGGGGCGTGTTCCCCAGGGAAGGTACATATTTATTCAGGTAAGGAAGCTTAATATAATGAAGACCGTTTTTTAGAAACAAAAATGATAACAATAATTAAGCAACACGATGTTTATTACATTAAAATTATAAGATAATGGAAAACTTTTCTCTTTTTAAAAAAAAAAAAAAAATCCCAGTAGAGCAACATCACTGGCTGCGGTCAGTACGCGGGTGGGTGATCACTTTGATCAGCCTGCGTTGGGACCGAGGGTGGGTGGTATCGGTACTCGTCAAACTGTTCTACCGTTAAGTGCTGGTCGTCAGGCTACCAAGGCGGGAGAGCCATCCTTTCTGCAGAAGATAAAAATTGTGATGGCTTGTCTTCGGATCATCCTCAGGCATGTTTCCAAGACCATCGCCTATAGTCCATTGTGCAGCTCTAGTGCGACGTAAATGAAATGCTTACTCACCTACCTATTATACTAAAAAATTTCCCTTTTTTTTTATTAAAGTGGCTTCCCTTTCCTTCCATCTTCCATGAAAAAAGGTAAAAACTATTGTAATGACTCGTAAATAGCATAGTCGCGCAGTGAACTGATCGTTAAGACGCGGCTCCCAGCAGATCACCGAAGTCAAGCATCAGTGGCTACGGTCAGTGTGCGGGTGGGTGACCACTTGGATCAGTCTGCGTAGGGACCGAGGGTGTGCGGTATTGGTCCTCGTTAAACTGTTCTACCGTAAAGTGCTCGACTTCGCGTGCAGGTCGTCGGGCTACCGAAGCAGGAGTGCCATCCCCTCTGCAGAGGATCAAAATTGTGATGGCATGTCTTCGGATCATCCTCAGGGATGTTTCCCTTACTGTCGCAAATAGTCCGTTGTGCAGCTCTAGTGCTACGTAAATAAAATACCTAACAACCTACCTATTTTAAGAGATTGCAATAATTTCTCTCTTTGTAGTTCATTAGTGACTTTGAGGTACGAATCATTCATACTGCCTGTCTTCTAATTTGGTGATTTAACAAGCGACTGCATTTTCTGAGAGTTCAAAGTCGTTTCGAGACAAGCATATTTTTGAATGACAATTCCACGTCAATCGTCAATGGGGCGAGCATAAGTTATAGTTTTACACTATTTCTTATGAATTCGAATAAAATTATTTTTTATGCATTCTCCTTTGCATCGTGTTATTATAATATTTTAGACGTACATATCTACAAAATATTTTTTGACAAATATATTATATAATTTCATGCATCACGCGCGGAACAAAAAGATGTAGTCCCTGCGTATCTTTCAATTTTTTACTAAATTGGAAGATAAGCACGGACTTGAATCATGATTCACTCTCTCTGACACGATCCGTTTACGCTACCGGTTTTTGAATTCGGTCTTACAATCTCTAGGCCTATTTAGTGATATTGAAACACGAATCTCTTAGACTACCTGTCCTTTGACTTAAATTAAGTAATTGTAATCACGGAGGTTTCTTCAGTGGCTTCGGGGTCTCGCAGTGGATTGATCGTAAAGACACGGTTCCCAGTAGAACACCGAAGTCAAGCATCACTGGCTGCGGTCAGTGAGCGGGTGGGTGACCACTTTGATCAGTCTGCGTAGCAACAGAGGGTGCGTGGTATCGGACCTCGTTAAACTGGTCTACCGTAAAGTGCTCGACTTCACGAGCAGGTCATCGAGCTACCAAAGCAGAGGAGTCATCCCCTCTACAGAGGATCACAATTGCGATGTCACGTTTTCGGATCATCCTCAGGGATGTTTCCCAGATCATTGGCCATAGCCAATTGCGCAGCTCTTGTGCGACGTAAAATAAAGTACTATTTTTACCTGAGTGACTTTGGGAAACGAACCTGTGACTCAGTCAGGAACCTTAGTTGTTGTTGTTGTTAATTTACGCCGCACTTAGAGCTGCACAATGGGCTATTGGCGACGGTCTGGGAAACATCCCAGAGGATAATCCGAAGACATGCCATCACAATTACGATCCTCTGCGGAGGGGATGGCTCCCCCGCTTCGGTAGCCCGACGACCTGCGCGCGAAGTCGAGCACTTTACGGTAGAACAGTTTAACGAGGACCAATACCGCACACCCTCGGTCCCTACGCAGACTGATCCAAGTGGTCACCCACCCGCACACTGACCGTAGCCAGTGATGCTTGACTTCGGTGATCTGCTGGGAACCGTGTCTTAACGATCAGTCCACTGCGGGACCCTTAGTTTCAAGATCACCATAGTTTTACATTTTAATGTGACTAAAACTTACGATTAGATTTTGAATGAAACTACAAGTCCGATGACGGGTTTCTATGGCGCTATCAACGTAATGTAAGTAAGTTATTTAAATTAAATTTCAAATTACGTATTTACAATAATTAAGAAAAATCTTTTTGTTTAATTTTTCAATAAAGTTCAGGATTAAAGACACATTGAGTTCTCGTTATAATCTGTTTAATAAAAATTTATTTAACAGTAGCTGAATTTTTATCATAAAGTTAGTAATATGTTTTTTTAAGTATGAAAATTGAAAAGTATAACCGATGACGTAAGTAAATTTCTTTTTATAATTCTTATTTTTTTTTTAAATTTATATATTATAACATAATTTGTATTCCTTGAGTGATCATACAGTTGTACTAAAGTCTGCAGACAAAATTCATTTTAAGCATAATATACATCTACTATTACTTTATTTGGAACACTACTATAAATGACAATAAACTAGAACAGAATTTCATCAGTTGATATTTTATCAGCAGTGTTTAACTTGTTTTTATCGATGTATTTTAAATTAGCAATACACATTAAATAGCACATTAAATATTATGTTTTTGACATCGTATTGTAGTAAATTTAAAAACTAAGTTAAATAAAATTCTATGGCTGCGAAATTTTAAATTTTCGATTGTATTACTCTTTTATTGTACAGATATAAGATTTAAAAATTGTTATCAATGTAAGAGTATAACAATCGTTAATTTTTAAGTTTGAAAACTTACTTTTGAAAAATCTATTTTTCATAAATTACGATATAACCCAAACAACTTTCTTCAAAACTCCATTTCACAAACATTACGCAAATATCCTGAAATTATACTTAATTTAAGAAATTGATTTTGGGGATAATTCATACACAACCGCTTTATAGAATCAAAAATATTTCTTATGTGCTTAGGTTCTAAACTTTAGATTAGGACAAAAGTAAATGATCATGCATGGTAATTCCTTTTTTTAAACTTTTAACCGCCGTTAACTTTTGTCTTGTTAAAGAACCAATTGAACAGTTGAAACATTGTTTGTTGAAATCAGAATTATCATTCAATAATCTTTCTTCAAAATCGGAATAATATGTTATTGTTTTATTTTTATATAATGTATATGCATAGTTCTTCGGTAGGAATTATTATTTAGAGTACGTGTATATTATTTAGAGAACTTCTCTCCTTAAATTCAAGAGGCTGGTGTCCATGTAAGGATAAGCCACATTTCAAAATTTTTCAATAGATTATTTTTTAGAGGAGTTTAGGTAAAAATTACGATTTCTATTTCGACATTAAGATGCGTTTGAATATTGTGTTGTCATCTAAGGGATTCCGCAATTGTATTTTTCGTTTATTTATTAAATATCTTCTTTATAAACTTATAAAGACAAATGTTAATGTCATCAAATACTAGAATCAGAATCTTGTTAAATATGTTAGTTACAATACATATGCGTCCCGCAGTGGACAGATCGTTAAGACACGGTTCCCAGCAGATCACCGAAGTCAAGCATCACTGGCTACGGTCAGTGTGCGGGTGGGTGACCTCTTGGATCAGTCTGCGTAGGGACCGAGGGTGTGTGGTACTGGCCCTCGTTAAACTGTGCTACCGTAAAGTGCTCGACTTCGCGCTCAGGTCGTCGGGCTACCGAAGCGCGGGCGCCATCCCCTCCGCAGAGGATCTAAATTGTGATGGCATGTCTTCGGATCATCCTCCTGGATGTTTCCCAGACCGTCGCCAATAGCCCATTGTGCAGCTCTTGTGCGATGTAAATTAACAACAACAACAACAACAACAGTACATATGCATGGTGATTTAAGTGATTCTTCAAGCATTGTGCTCAATGTCCAGGCCTATTGTTCCGCGCATAAATAAGACCCTGGCTATTTTTCCGCGAAACTTCATGCCCAAAGCTCTGGCAGCATAGATTTTAACTGCCCTCTGCCCAAAAAATAAAATAACAGGTTGATATGAAAAACAACCTTCCCGAGTCCTATAAAGTAAATATTATTTACCACAATTACCTGCAGCAAATTATGTAATTATGTTAAAAAAGTAATATTGCCAAGATTATCGGAAATACAAATGTGAAACTAACTTGCGATAAAAAAAAATGAAGGAAAAGTAAAGAAATGCTCCGAATTCCAGAGAAAGATAAGTTCGTGACATATTTATGTACATATCTTATGATAATATAACCTCACAAAAAGGAAGTTTGCTGTTTAAATATCAGATGACAGTAAACGTATAAAGATAGAACTAAACTTTGTAGTTTAATGGATCAAAGATCTGATTTTCTTCGAGATAAATAATGTCATTTCAAACTAAAATTTTTTGTTCAATTTTTATTTAAAAAATAAAGGGAGAATTTTCATTTATTAATTAATGCTCATAAGATTTTACAAATTAATTATTTATAATGAGAACCATTTTTCTGCATTTTATCTTATTTTTATTATAATATATCGGTTTTATTACCTTTTTGTACAAAATAAACTAGAAATCGCACTTTTTTTTTCGGTTACTCTTGTGGACCGAAAATGTTTGCATTTTCAATAAGAAAGCACTCTATAACATCAATACTTAATCTATTGTTTAAACTTGTAAAGATTCTTCTAAACTTATTCAGATATCCATTGAAAACAAATTTATGAAATCTTTGTCATTATTAGTTCGTTATTATAACATTTATTCATGTTGTGATCAGGCATTTCACTTATATTTTTTCTTATTAAAATGTGTGTATATAATCATTAAAACCTTATTTAAATGTTGTTGGAAATATGGTCCCAATAATATGGTCAAGAGAGTGGTCCAAAGTTTGAACCCCTCAATGCTTATTTTATTTTTTGTGTATTTCGCCATATCGTGAAGACTTTTTAAGCGAATTGCTAAATTTTCGCCCACAGTTATAAAATTTGTTTTTTCAAAGAGAATTCGTGAAAAATTAGTTTTTAATAATCATTTATTATTTTTATTTAATGAAAAAAGTTTGCATTATAAGGCATACTAATTCTTGCATCATTTTAAAGAATGTAATATCATTCGGTGAAATACAAAATTCGAACAAAATCTGATCGAATGGAGTTTTAAATATACGAATTCGATTTATCAATAACTATTCGACCGATTTCGTTCAAATTTTGTATTTTACATTAAAAATTTACTTTCTTAAAAATAGTGTAAAAATTTGTATGCCTTACCAGCAAAACTTTTTTCGACTATTATTAAATAAAATAATAATAAATGATTATTAAAAACAATTTTTTGCAGTTCTTGATCAGGGTCTTTTTGACAACCTCGAGCAATAACATTATACCAAATGATATTGAATATAATTAATCTTCATCTTGAAGGCATGAACTTCTAAAAACATATTTTGTTTTATCTGGTAAAATAAAGTTACTTGGAAATTAAACAAATAATAAAAATGAAACAATGCAATGGAATTGTTTTAGCTTAGTTAATTACGTCGGTACACGTCTTTCAGTTTTGTGCATGTTTATTAATCAAGATTTATTCAATTATTTAGTTTTTTTCCACCCTGTACGAAAAATGGATATTCAGCTAGTTTTACACAAATTTAAGCCAAAAGGACAAAACATTTGTCATTGTAAATATTTTTTTGTAAATAACATTAAACCGAGTTACTGTTATCATTCTTATAAAATTTCACGTAAATTGACTAAGTTTAATTCTCATGTGTGCCTATTTATTAATTTACCTATATTTCAATAACCAGTTACGACAAGTCTTATAAATGAGGTATAATTGCGTAGTTTACCTTGAAAATATGATCTGTGTCTTTACAAGAAGATAGGCATGTGTGATATTTTTAATTGAATTATTTTACGAATAATTTTCGATTAAAAATTACACTAAGGAGTTTCATTGAGTACAATATAAAAAATAAATTTAATGAAAGAAGTGTTTGCGTAATATTTTTTAAATTATACAAGCAAAACAACGCATTATTTAAATTTCAGTGATGCAATTTCATTTGCATTTAAGAACTCCACATAGAGGAAATTTTATGACGCAATTGGAAAATCATGGTTTCAAGAACGCTTGAATAAATTATTTTTCTTAAGTATTACCATAGCTAACATTAATAGAATATAAAAATGGTTTTTAAATTTTTCAGAAAGTTTTTGAAAAATTAAATTGTTTGACATTTTTTTTAAATTTTTGGTATTTTGCATTGTAAAATTTTTTAAACTAAGATAAATCTTGTAAAAAATTTTAAAAAAAACATTTTTTTAAAAAAAAGCAAATAAATATTTAATTTAATTTTTAATTTTTTTAATTCTTTATTTTTTTCTGCTGATGCAACCATTTTTTTTAAAAATAATTATTTCTTTTACACTTTCATGACTTTGAGACCTAGAAACAAGATAAAATGTTTTTTTCTCACTTTAAAAATATCAGTTTACTTAAGTAATTAATTAATTAATTAATTCGGTTTCAAACTAATTAACTATTAATTAATTCGGTTTCAAACTAATTAATTAACAAATACAGATAATAATTAACAATAATTAACTAATTAATTAATTAAAACCGAATTAATTAACAAATTAATTAATTTGGTTTCAAACTAAAGTAATTAAATTATTTAATTTGAGAATTTTTCCCTGATCATTTAGACTATTAGGAAAAATATATGGGTGAAACTGTCGCTAAAATAGAATATAATTTCAGCCATTTTTTTTTAATATTTATTTTTTATTTACAGAGGAAGGGAATCGATAAGCACAGTAAATATTAAACAAAATTTTTAAACATTGTTATTTTTACTTAATTGGGTACATGCAACTCGAGAAGAAGACTGCTGAAATCAGCTGGTAGTGTGGCGTGTAAACAAGATGGCGAGTTAACGTTACAGCTATTACGCTTGGTTCCCGCTGAATCAATTTTCGGATCAGATTTTAATTTGGTACTTGCAAGCGACGTCACGAGTGGGTATTGGGTCTGAATGGCCGCTGAATAGTGACTTAAGTAAATGCCACGATACTGCAACAAATCAGTTTCAAAACTTATGTATGACGACATAGAACATTTTTGTAAATAAAATTGTGAACGATTCCGTTTAGGGTTTCATCGTGCGTTCTTTCAAGTTCAGTTCTTTTTCACATCATGAATACCATGTGGGTCGGTGCTACGTCATCGAATCAGCTTATCTAAAGTCACTTGAAACTACCTGTTTATTTTGTTTAGAGTTGTGCTTTTCCAACGCGTTTCTGAGAAGAAGAAAAAAAAGGTGAATTTTTTTTTTCTTCAAAGACTAGACGAATCCCTAGTCAAAAAAGTATGAAGAAAAAAAATAGTTAAAAAAAATCATGATAAACAACAATTTTTCTATGAATCTGGTAAGAAAAAGTAATAACTGAAATACAATAAGTATATCGATTTATTATATAAATATTTAATAAAAGAGTTTATATAAGAGTATCGGCTAATTTTCTAGGTATTAATGTTCCTTTTTTATAAAGTTTATCAGGAAATGTGTTGCAAGAATGTCTAATAAACTTTTTAAACGAAGCAGTCAGTAATTTTTCGAACAAGTATTACACGCAAATCTGCTTTTTTTTAAAAAAAATTATGAAACATTCTTAAAGTGGCGTGATTCGTCACTGCAGTAAGTAACAGTCTTGAAGTATGCTGATGCAAACCTCATATTCCTTAAATTAACCCTTTTCGTGGTAGAAAATTTTAATCAAAAAGTTTATTCAAAGAAAGCCAAGAGAAAAATAGAAAAGTGGACATTGTATGCCTTCTGTAAAATTTGTAATTTCTCGAAAAACTCTTCACATAAGGATCTATAAATTGTTTAATCCCATAGACTAATAATATTAGTAGACTGCTTTCGTAAAGGTAAAATCACACTCGCTTTGAAACCAACACCTGCCAAAATAATCGCCATTGCAAAAGGAGAAGCTATATGGAAGCTAATCTCTAAATTTGGCGATAATAGTAGGTAGAAAAACATCCTGATGTCATAAAATACTTTTAGGGATGTTACCTCGAATTTTGCATTTTCCTCATAATGGCGAAATTTAAGAAAAACGTTGACTACTTTTAATGACGAAATTACTTTTTTTTTTAAAAAAAATTAAAAATTGTATAAATTTTTCCAACATCTATTATTCATTCGCATTAAACAAAGCTTAGAATATTTTCAGCAAAGTTTATTAACTTCTAAAAAACAATTCATGACTTAAAAATTAAACATAACTTAGAAGTATATGTTTTTCATGAAAAAAATATCTTCATATTTTAATTCGTGTCTCTTATTTCTGCCATAATTTTCTTATTGAGATTTTTTTTTTTAATATCATAGTTCAAGAATCTATTACTTACAAATATGATCATGTCAAAGATGGTGTTTGATAACATTTCGAAGAAAATGTTCCAAAAGTGTTAAAACAACTAAAATACTTTGTTTCTTAGGATAATACTGCAAAAACATTTTTAGGCTTTTAAAATTATGATCAGTTCATTATACGTTACGAAAGTTCAAAAAAAATTTTAAATACAGAAATAAACAACTGTTTCTAAAAATAAATATTTCATATCTGAAATTTTAATCCATCCAATAAGACAATATAAGTTAAAATCGCACCCAAAGAACCCAAGATAAAACTTCTTTTGATAGGAGCCACTTTCCAAGCAGTTAAATTAATTTCTTTCTGCATAGAAGAAAGAAAGACTTGCTTATCGAGAAAAACCCCATTACAAGGCAGGTTTTGAACGGCAATATATACTTTTGCAGACGATTCTGAAACTAAAGCTGCTGACATCAATATGAACACAAAAGATACAAAAGTGAAGGTGAAAACCAAACAAGAAATCGCATAATCATACTTTTCTGACGAATGTTGAAAATCGCCAACGTTGAGATAGTACGATACCGAATTATACATAATTGCAGCATTTGAAACTATTTCAATAAAAAGTAAAGGAGAAAGTTCTTCGTCAATGTGGATTATTCTCGATCTTAGACAAATATATTTTTTCCCAAGGGATTCGAAATTTAAAAATTCTTCATTAGAAAGCAGTTTTTCAAGACTTTCAAATGTTGACTTTAGCTGGTGACAGATTACTATGTAGTATGTGATAAATGTGTTGATAGGCAACATGAAAAATATCGTAATATCGAAAGATATTATAATGGCCAAAAAAATATTCAAAAATTCGTTCTTGGTACTCAACATATTATTTTCAATATCAGCGGATGATATAATTGTTTCTAAAATAAAATGTAGAACATGGACTGATAGGCTTATTATTACCCATAGATATATGTATTTTATCTCTNAAAGAACCCAAGATAAAACTTCTTTTGATAGGAGCCACTTTCCAAGCAGTTAAATTAATTTCTTTCTGCATAGAAGAAAGAAAGATTTGCTTATCGAGAAAAAACCCATTACAAGGCAGGTTTTGAACTGCAATATATACTTTTGCAGACGATTCTGAAACTAATGCTGCGGACATCAGCATGACCACAAAAGATACTAAACTGAAGGCGAAAATCAACCAAGAAATCGCATAATCATACTTTTCTGACGAATGTTGAAAATCGCCAATGTTGAGATAGTACGATACCGAATTATACATAATTGCAGCATTTGAGACTATCTCAATAAAAAGTAAAGGAGAAAGTTCTTCGTCAATGTGGATTATTCTCGATCTTAGACTAATATATTTTTTCCCAAGGGATTCGAAATTTAAAAATTCTTCATTAGAAAGCAGTTCTTCAAGACTTTCAAATGTTGACTTTAGCTGGTAACAGATTACTATGTAGTATGTGATAAATGTGTTGATAGGCAACATGAAAAATATCGTAAAGTCGAAAGATATTATAATGGCCAAAAAAATATTCAAAAATTCGTTCTTGGTCTTCAACATATTATTTTCAATATCAGCGGATGATATAATTGTTTCTAAAATAAAATGTAGAACATGGACTGATAGGCTTATTATTACCCATAGATATATGTATTTTATCTCTCGTATACTCGGAATTGCATTTGTCTTATATAGATCATTGGCGATGTCTTTGAGAGATTGCATTTTGTGCAGGATGGCGCTGCGAAATACAATTATTACAGCGATCGATATAGTATTTTCTAGTCTTATTGATGAAGCATCTTGTTGTGCCGAGAATAATAAAAATATCAAAATATATGATAATGTAATGAATACGTGAAACAATATACAAATTGTTGAAATTTTCTTTTTTCTTGAACTGCCTCCAGAGATTCCTGTTATAGGCAACAGCACGCTCATTTTAAACAGTACAAAAATAAATCTAGTGAGATCTTTAGTTTTCTTTTTCCGTTCATGTAGTTCCTTGTTGGTATTTAATAAATTTGGCATATTGGATCAGGGCAATGTTAACAGGTTTGATCAAATAAAAAAAAACTCCAACTATATAAAGTTCATTGAACTAAGGGCTTCAATTACATTAAATAATATTTTATTGATTTAATTAAATATCGTCTTCAAGTATACGTAACAGCTTCAATAACCATTTAGAAACTTTAATAAACGAAAGTAGCATCCTCATCTAAATGAAATAAGATCTTCAACCAAACTAAATTATATTTTGTAAGTCAATAAGAACAATAAATTCTTATTCCAGTTAGACATAAATTTAATTTCGTCTATTTTGTGCAGAAATAGTTAAATTTTTGTATTTCTTTACAGTATTGCGTCAATTTATTTTCAAGCCATATTCAGTTTGTATTCTATTAAGCTGTTTTAGACATATTAGACTATGTAAACATATTTTTTAATTCCTTACTGACCATTTTATTATACCTTTGCACAATAAAATCAAAAATAAAATATCGAAATGTTAGCGAAGAACGTTCTATTATGATTTTTCTAGGGCTCTTTGGTTTTAACAGTGTTCTTCTGCCTACGATTCTTAATTGAGTTATTTAAAGAATCGTTTTCAGGAAAAGTTAGAGCACTCATCAAATTTGATCAGTGGTTTCCAGGAGCAAAAGATTGGAATCAATCCATAAACATTTTCCAGGTTGGGATGCCAGTGTTTTCCAGTTCCACTAAGCTACAGCTAACTCTCAATTTTCTTCTTAAGATGTTAATAATGTTCTTTAGCATGAGTGTTATCTCAAATAGCCCTTGACAGGTATTATTTTCAGATAATAGAACATTCATCAAAATTGATTAGTGATTTTTAGGGAAAAAAAAAGATTGGCATCCATTAATATTTTCCAGGATGGCGTACCAGATCTTTCTTGCCCAACTATGTCACTATATTTAATGTGATACATCAAGCGATTGAACATCTAAAATTGATTAAATTCGAATTTTTTTCCCCGAAGACCACAAACATATAGATTTTTTTAATTCTAAGTACTCTTAATGGAATAATATTATTTCACCACCAGTATCTGATTTTTTAAGAGACATAAGCTTAAAAAACATTCATATCGAACAAGAACTCGGAAAGCAATTTTATACTGAAACTTTTAACTTCTCAATTAAAAATTAATGTACAATATTGCTATTCAAGTTAATGATTGAATATATACTTATAATAATGACACGATATGAAATAAATAGATTTCAGAATTTGTTTTTGTCTGTTCTAAGATTTATAATTAGGATTAGTTAATGTATTTTCTGTCCATGTATTGATATTGATCGTAAATAGATTACGATTTTGTACAATTTAAATGTTAAATTGTCCTTCATTTTCAAAAAAGAAATGTTACATGATTCTGGAAGTATCATGCAACTTCTCACTTTGATTTATAATGATTATATCTAACGGATATGGCATGTTTAAAACTTTTATTTCTGCTTTTTAAGATACTAAAAATATTATGTATTAAAAATATAATGTATTCAAATTTATATTTGCTATTTATTTTATTACACATCATAGATAGGTTAATTTTTTTAATATTTTTCTATAACGTTGGAAAACGACGGGTATATTTTTTTTTCTTTTATTCAATTTGTTGTAGTTGATAGACAGAATATCAATGGAATTTGCACATTATAAATACAAAACTTATTAGAAAAGAATAAATATCCTGCAATTTTTTTTCAATAAATTTTTATTGTATTCGATAAAATATTGATAAAATAATTATTAGTCTTTCACACGTAACTTAACTTTCCATCTAGTATACACCCTTAAAATCGATTTCAGGCTAAATAAATATTACATTTAAGAACTGATTTCTACTTTTGCACAAAACAATTTATTTTTACACATTTTTCATCTTTAAAAGTCACTTTCATGTTTAAATTTTGATACTTTTAATAAAAAAGAACAATTTTAATAATCGAGATTATTGTTCCGGCGATTTGCATACCTCTGCACGTCGCTGATTTCCTGATTTCATTCTTGACAAGGATTCATAATTGAATATTAAGAGCGGTGAATACGGAACAGCCTGTATGACACTCATGAGCAATGAACGGGGACAACTCGATCATTACTTACATAGACAAGTTGGCAACTGTTGAAAGCGATGAACTAGATCATAAATTAAAAGCGGAACTAGATCATTTTTTTGAAAACGATAATAAATTAAACAGTGATCTAGTTACGCCACTGTTTTAGTTTCTGTTGTTTGGTATAATGTGCTTCGTTGCTTTGCTTTATTATGTTTAGAGTAATAAAACATTGTTAAGTTTAATAACGCTGTTTTTCTTTCGAAAATAGAGTTCCTTATAAATATCTTTATTGGTGTATGATTTTCCATTTAGTTTTTTCATTGATATGACTCTCAAATTAGTTTATCGATTTCAGAACAACTTCTTTATTGATATGCGATTCTCAATAAAGTTTCTTTTATAATTTATAATGTATAGTTTAATATTGATAATTTAATCTAGCTATCGATTCTCAATATAGTTTATGATTGATATTCGACTCTCAATTTATTTTCTTCATTGATCTGACTTCTCATTTCAATTTCCTTACTTATGAATGATTCTCAAGTTATATTGTTACGCTGCCAATAAAAAACACGTAAACAAAAATAAGTCCTCGTGTATTAAAAATAAAGTTTCCTAAAGTTTTAAACTGGATGCGTCTGGATGATGCAAAACTGTTTCGGAAACTTCTTTGAAAGGCGGCAGAATCAACTATATGCTGATGGTATGCAGGGGATGGTATAAGCCAGGGCTCGAAAAAACTCAGAAATTTTACCCGTCCCCGAGGACGGCTTGTCCAACAATGTACCCGTCCTCCTTTGAAACTAACCCGTCGCTTCTAAATAAATAAAAATATTATTTTTTCTTACTTATTACAAACATTTATATAAATTACACAATGAATTAGTAGCTACTAGGATTACAATATACAGTAATAAAAGCAATACTAGGTTACTAATTGTAAAACCTAGTATTTCCTTTATGAAATAATTTAAATGACAAAGGTCAAGCTATCTGGAATGTCAATTTATCCGAGGGTACTGCGTTTTTTAAATTAATCAAATATGACGTGTACCAGTTCCACAATCAAGCCTATGATTTACAGAGGTTTCTGCACAGAAGTCCGAAAGGGGTTTACCATTTATGTGGATGTTTATAATTGCGTTTAACGCTTATTTAATGTGTTTTTTTGTAAGTTCATTGCTGAAAAGTCCCTTTCAACTGCTTCAGTACTTCCAGACGGAAAAAACATCAATCCACCATACGCAGTATGTTGCTGTACGGGATTTCTATATTAGAGGGTCATTTTAGAAGTGAGGCGCTAGACTCTTTTGTAAGATAACAAAAATTGTAAGTGCATCACGAACATTAACGGGAAAATGGCCGTCCGCGCGGACGTCTGATTCGAGAAATTCGCTGTCCGCGGGAAATTTTTGACCGCCGAGGACGGGTGGACGGGCTGTTTTTAGAGCCCTGGATGAGTTTTCCCAGATAAAGCAATTTTGATATATTATAAGAGGCTATCAAAACATCGTCGCATTTTTGTGATAACGTTTTTAGTAGGCCGGAGGCTCCTTCAGAAACTTATCTTTGATGTTCGTTAAAAATAACAAATCTTCATTTTGATTGTCAGGATGAATTTTTTTGCAAATGTTTCTGCTAACGGGATGCCTTATTAGATAAAACTTTGTTATAAAATAAGATGGCTTTGTTATAAAATAGAATACATGGATAGTTGAGAGTTCGACAGCGATTGAAGAAATCCAAATTTCAAGTACGTGGCACTGTATTGACGTCACTTCGTTATATTAACCGCACATTGTTGGTGTCAGCAAAATACAAACAATGAAAATAATCAACTATTTCTTCAAATTAATAAATAATTTACGATAAAGAACTAATTCTCCCACGTATCTGGTCCAATGAACATTGAAATCAAATCGAAACAGGGAAAAAAAACTTGCAAACCATCATAAGAAACACGGGTCAAATCGAACATTCTAAATGAGCATGCACCAAATGGCTTGAATCGGAGGCAAAAATTATTGACTGGTGCTCTGCGCTGTACTGGTACGGATCGAATAATAGGTGTCGCATAAGTTCGTTTTATTGCTGGTACAAATAGTGTATCAGATAATCCTAATTTATTATATTAATTTAATCTTTTTCTTAAATGTTGATTTCAGATTAATTTTATTTATTACATAAGTCTGAACTTAATAATTTTATTTGGGAGTTTCAAAATTAAATTTGAATGACAAAACATGCTCATCACCCCCAACTGCCCAAAACATACCCAACATCCCCCAACAGCTCTAAGCAAGTCAACCCCCCTTAATATTGTCCTACCACCCCCCTTGAGAAACAATGAACTACACTGAGGAAGTTTTACGTCAACACTGTAATCGACGTGTAATCGCCGGGTGCGGGTTTGTATCGATCAGTCATCCCTGGAATTCGAACCTGGTTCACCTCATTGGGAGATATACGCTCTATCGATCCCCTGAGCCACAACGTCTCTTTCGAACAAATTTTATTTTATAACCGTCGTTGAACTACCGACCCAATTTTGGGTATATGACTACTAATGTTTAGCTCCGTAGCATTGTAATTTTGAACTCATTCCAGATGACTAATGAACTTCTGGATCAAATATTGGGAGAAATTCTGGAAGATTTTTTTAATGGTACTAACTCACACTTGCATGGAGAGGAAATCCATGAAAATCTCTCACGGTTAGCCTGGCAGCAAGGGGACTCTAACAAATGATCCTTCCACCACTCAGGATATTTTACGTCATCACTGTGGGCGATGCAGTCCGGGTGCGGAATTTGTATCGTACCAGTCATTGCTAGTATTCGACCCAGGTTCACTTCATTGAAAGGCGAATGCTCTACATCCACTGAACCACTACTGCTCTTTTGAACAAATATAATTTTATAAACGCTGTTGAACAGTCGACTCAAATTTAAGGATACAACTACATTTTTCATGTTATTAAAACTATGATCAGTTTATTATACGTGATGAGAGACTTGTTTTAAGAACACAAATTGACAACTGTTTTTAAAAATAAATATTTTATATCTGAAAATTGAATCCATCCAATAGAACAATATAAGTTAAAATAGCCCCCAAAGAACCCAAGATAAAACTTCTTTTGATAGGAGCCACTTTCCAAACAGTTAAATTAATTTCTTTCTGCATAGAAGAAAGAACGGCTTGCTTATTGAGAAAAAAACCATTACAAGGCAGGTTTTGAACGGCAATATATACTTTTGCAGACGATTCTGAAACAAATGCTGCTGACATCAACATGACCACAAAAGATACTAAACTGAAGGCGAAAATCAACCATGAAATCGCATAATCATACTTTTCTGACAAATGTTGAAAATTGTCCATGCTGAGATAGTTTGATAACGAATTATACATAATTGCAGCATTTGAAACTATTTCAATAAAAAGTAAATGAGAGAGTTCTTCGTCAATATGGACTATTCTCGATCTTAAACTAATATATTTTTTTCCAAGGGATTCGAAATTTAAAAGTTCTTCAGCAGAAAGCATATTTTCAAGACTTTCAAATGTTGACTTTAACTGGTGACAGACTACTATGTAGTATGTGATAAATGTGTTGATGGGCAACATGAAAAATATCGTCAAGTTGAAGGACATTATAATGGCCAAACAAATATTCAAAAATACGTGGTTGAATGGAATACTTAACATATTATTTTTAATATCCGCGAATGATATAATCGTTACTAAAATAAAATGTAGAACATGAGCTGATAGGCTCATAATTACCCATAGATGTATATATTTCATCTCTCGTACACTCGGAATTGCATTTGTCTTATATAGATCATTGGCGATGTCTTTAAGAGATTGGATTTTGTGCAGGATGGCGCTGCGAAATACAATTACTACAGCGGTCGATATAGTATTTCCTAGTCTTATTGATGAAGCATCTTGTTGTGCCAAGAATGATAAAAGTAACAAAATGTACCATAATGTTATGAACACGTGAAACAACATCCAAATTATTGAAATTTTCTTTTTTCTTGAGTTATCTCCAGAGATTCCTGTTATAGGCAACAGCACGCTCATTTTAAACAGTGCGAATATAAATCTAGTGAGATCTTTAGTTTTCTTTTTTCGTTCATATAGTCCCATGTTGGTATTTAATAAAGTTGGCATATTGGATCAAGGCAATGTTAACAGGTTTGATCAAATAAAAAAATTCAAACTGTATAAAGTTTATCTAATTCAGGGCTTCAATTTCGCAAAATAATAGTTTATTTAAAGTCGATATTTAATTAAATGAATAAACTACATAGCAGCTTCAATAATCATTTAAAATCTTCAATAAAAGAAAAAAACGTCCTCATATAAATTAAATAAGATCTTCAACCAAACTAAATTATACTTTTTAAGTCAATGAGAACAATAAATTCTTATTCCAGTTTGACATAAATTTAATTTCGTCTATTTTGTGCAGAAATAGTTAAATTTTTATATTTCTTTACAGTATTGCGTCAATTTATTTTCATGCTATGTGCAGTTTGTACTCTGTTAAGCAGTTTTAGACATATTAGACTATGTAAACATACATTTTTTATTCTTTACTAACAATTTTATTATACCTTCGTTCAATAAAATCAAATATCGAAATGTTAGCGAAGAACGTTCTATTAGGGTTTTTTTATGGTCTCAACAGTGTTTTTTTGCATACGATTCTCAATAGAGATATTTGATAGTAATCATTTTCAGGATAAGGTAGAACACTCATCAAATTTGATCAGTTTTTCCAGGAACAAAAGATTGGAATCAATCCATAAACATTTTCCTGATTGGGATGCCAGTGTTTTCCAGTTCAACTAAGCTACAGCTAACTCTTAATTTTCTTCTTAAGATGTTAATAATGTTCTTTAGCATGAGTGTTATCTCAAATGACACTTGACAGGCATTATTTTCAGATAATAGAACATTCATCAAAATTGATTAGTGATTTTTAGGGGGAAAAAAGATTGGCATCAATTAATATTTTCCAGGATGGCGTACCAGTGTTTCCCAGTTTAGCTAAGCCACAACCAGCCCTTAATGTTTTTTTCTTAAGATGTTAACCTTCTTTGGCATGCGTGTTTTCTCAAATGACACTTGACAGGCATATTTTTCAGACAATCGAATATCCATCAAATTTTGATCAGAGCTTTTCAAGAGAAAAAACAAACAAAAGATTGGAATCAATATTTTCCAGGATGGTGTACCAGTGTTTCCTTGCCCAACTAAGCCATTATATTTAATTTGATGCATTAAGCGATTAAACATCTAAAATTGATCGAGTTCGAATTTTTTTCTCCGAGGAACTTAATAATAATTTCTTTCATTCTAAGTACGTTATGTTAGACATAATGTCTTAATGGAATAATGTTATTTCACCCCCAATATCTGATTTTCTAAGAGACATAAGCTTAAAATATATTCATATCGAACAAACACTCGGAAAACAATTTTATACTGAAACTTTTAACTTCTCAATTCAAAATTAATCTACAATAATGCTATCCAAGTTATTGATTAAATATATACTTATAATGATGATACGGTATAAAATAAATGGATTTCAGAATATGTTTTCGAGTGTTCTAAGATTTAAAATAAGGATAAGTGAATGTATTTTCTGTCTATGTATTGATATTGATGGTAAATAGATAACGATTTTGTATAATTTAAATGTTAAATTGTCCTCCATTTTCAAAAAAGAATTGTTACGTGATTCTGAAAGTATCATGCAATTTCGCACTTTGATTTATTATAATTATATCAAATGGATATGGCATGTTTAAAACTTTTTTTCTACTTTTTAAGATATTAAAAATATTGTGTATTAAAATTTATATTTACTTTATATTTTATTACTCATCATAGATAGGTTAAAAAATTTTTAAAAGTTTTATACTTTATTCTTTATATTTTTCTATAACGATGGAAAACGACAGATATTATTTTTTTCTTTTATTTATTTTGTTGTTGTTAATTGATAGAATATCAATAGAATTTGCATATTACAAATACAAAAATACTAAATATCCTGTTCTTTTTAAATAAATTTTTATTGTATTCGATAAAATATCAAAATTATTATCAGTCTTTCACACGAAACTTAACTTTCTATCTGGTATACACCCTTTATATCGATTTCTGGCTAAATAAGTATTACATTTAAGAACTGTTCTCTACTTTTGCAGAAAACAAGTGATTTTTTTTACACATTTTTCATCTTTAAAAGTCACTTTTCATGTTTAAATGTTGATACTTTTAATAAAAAAGAGGAATTTTAATAATCGAGATGATTGCTTCGGGTATTCGTATTCCTCTGCAAGAAACAGATTTTCCGATTTCATTCTTGACAAGGATTCACAATTGAATATTCAGAGCGGTGAATACGGAACATCCTGTATATCACTCATCCGCAATGAACGAGGACAACTCATTACTAACATAGGCAAGTTGGCAACTGTTGAAAGCAATGAATTAGATCATAAGTTAAAAGCGATGAACTAGATCATTTCTTTGAAAACGATAATAAATTAAACAGTGATCTAGTTACGCCACTGTTTTAGTTTCTGTTTATGTTCTTTGGTATAATGTGCTTCTTTGTTTTGCTTTGTTATGTTTAGAGTAATAAAACATTGTTCAGTTTAATAACGCTGTTTTTCTTTTGAAAATAGAGTTGTGTTACAGTTCTAGTTTTCTTGTTTTATCACAACTGCACCAGGTCGTTATAAATACCTTTATTGGTGTAAAATTCTGAATTTAGTTTTTTTCATTGATATGACTTTCAATTTAGTTTATCGATATCAGCACAAATTCTTTATTGATATACGATTCTAAAAAAAGTTTTTTTTATAGTTTATCATTGATAATACATAGTTTAATATTGATAATTTAATGTAGTTATCAATTCTCAATATAGTTTATTACTGATATTCGACTCTTAATTTATTTTCTTCATTATATTCGATTTATCAATTTAATTTCTTTACTTAAGAAAAATTCTCAAGTTAGATTGTTACACTGTCCATCAAAATTACGCAAGCAAATATAATTCCACGCGTACTAAAAATAAAGTTTCTCTTAATTGGTATTTTCTTCTAAACCGCCATGTTAATATCTGATTGGAAACAAAAGCTATAAAAATCCTTACATGAATATTCTGCATCTATTTCGTGTAATCGAACGTGTTTTTTAAACCCTTCCTTCTCTCCCGCCAAAATGAAAGGATGCAGTTTTGCCCTCTATCTATCGTGCCTGTGATATTTCCGGGTTAGAGTGTTCGAAAGTGAAGAGTCAAAAATATTAAAACAGTGTATTTCTACATTTCTTATGTCAATGCTCTTTTTTATTTCTCCACCCATGCACCAGATGACATACCAGACTATACGTAATGTGTTTATACACATAGTTTATTTTATACTAGATGTTAGCATTTATCATTTTTTCAAACTAAAAATTAATCCAAAAATTTAAAATGAATAAATATATTGTACATAAGCTTAGTTCTAAATAGTTTTCTCGAATGAAAAAATTGACACTTTTATGACCGTTTCCTTTAAAAATCTGCGACTAATAAGGGGTAAATATTTAACTTCGTCTCTGACACAGAAGAGGCTGCCATCGCAGCAATTTTCGAATGAAATAATGTTATGCCCAAAGACAAATACTGATAACGTATAATGGTAAGCAACGCCTTGTACTTGAAGTATGTAATGGCAACATCTTGCAGTAATTTAAATGTAAGCAAAGACAAGGCCTCATCAATCAGAGAGAAGACTCGTTATATTCGGATAAATTGAGCTTTGAGACACTAGAATAATTTTTTGTGAAAATCTTCTTTGAGTAACTTTCCAATAAATCTCCAATGTGTGCGATATCGAAAATATTTTGAGAGGCAAACTGACGTTATATTAGACAAATCTAACTCACCTCGTTGCTAAAAACAAAGCAACATGGGCGTCTCAGTTGCCCAAATATTCAGGGGGACGAAATTAAAATACTCAGTTACGAGAACTTTCATAATTTCGCATTTGAAAAAAAAAAAAATAAATAAATAAAAATGTCTTCTACTAAATATCTCCCAAATGATTTATTTATTTTTTTGTTTGTTTTTAACTTCGCTAACTAAATCGAAGGTGATTCGTGAATTTATTTGAAATATAATGAAGGATTTTTTAATGCAAATATGAATCAGTCGGTCCATTACTATGAAGTTGCTGGCACCAAGCAGCTGAAAATTTGCGTCTGCATATGTTTGCCCTAACCTCTACCTGCATTGAGGGGGAAGACTGATTAATTAATGATGCATCAGCAATAAAGGCCTGCACTTTTGCACCCAGCAACTGGCTAACTAACAAAAGTAAAGCTATTACTCATTGCAGCAGTAATTTTTTACCCAATCTACAATTTATTAGTAGCTTGCTATCTTTAGTGTATTTGTCTTTGTTTGAACGAACTTGACTTACCAGCATTTAGAATATTTTACGAAATTCTTTTTTCAGTTTAAATGTTAAGACTTAACGGTTTGTAGAATGATTCTTATTTATTTTTACCCAGCTCAACACAATGTTTAACCTGGTGAACAAATGAAAAATATTAGTAATTGCTCCTATTTTTTTAAAGTTTGATAAGAACTATAGGGATTCAGAGCCAGTGAGGTATTCTTTATTTTTAATTCGTATATTACATTTCAAATTATATTTCTGTAAGAAATTCTTGTTTCTCACAGAAATATAATTTAAAATGGAATTATAGTTTTTAGAATGTCTTTTTTTTCTCGTCAAAATGTATGTCATTAAAAATTTACACGATTCAATATTACAGCAACTATAATCGCTTTAATTTCTGAGTTGTGCACTTAAATAGCCTAAAAAATAAAATAATTATTAATACTGGAATTGCGTGTTAATTTAAGTTTTTTTTTATGGATTGAAAAAACAGTATAATGTTTCTGTTTTTATAAGTTAAACGCATGGAAGCATATACGCTGTTATTAAAGATTCATCTGATCTATCTATTAAAGATTTCGGTGAATTAAAGAACAAAGTAAAACATTGTTGCTTTTCTAAGCTTTGTAATATAAAACGCGTGCGTGTCACAGTAAATTTCATCTACTAAAAACTGATTGCCATGATCGTATTTAAAATAATGATTTTACTATCTTTTGAGATTTTAAATTTGTTGTTAATAATATGCATTCAGTTAGGAAAAAGTTTTTATTTCAGATAGTACATTTCGTTCTTGAATAATGAATCTGTTTAAATTGCATGCTTGAATTGTTAATAAACCATCGACTTGAAGTCTTGATTATTAAAAAGAAAGTAGTCTGCTTTTTATTACTTTAAAGGATTAGAAAAGTAAAGAGTGTTATTGTCTTGTCCATTAAAGATTAATCTCGTAATAATTCTAGTTCATTATAGATTTCAAGTGAAAGTTAAAGATTGATATTAATTGTTTATTATTATAAAAGGTTTAAATTAAAAGTATTAATTTTAGGTTTTGTGACTGTTTTAGACGGTCTTGACTTAATCAGGAGGACTACTGTCAGTGATTAATCGATATTTTACGCGAAATGTTGTTAGCAGCTCCTCTAGATAGTATTAATAACAAACATTAAATTACGCTAGTATGTATATATTGTCTTCTCTCACACTACCATAGGCTTATAAATAAATAATTAAAAAGGAAAACGAAAGAATAGAAAAAGAATAAAAAGAACAAGGGTTCAAATTACATTTTTTCCCGTGCAAGATTTTTTTTAAAAAGTCAAATACTAAAAGTAGTAAAAAGATAAAATTTGTAGTGGCTGTATAGTAAAGATGCGCAACTCAGCAGCAAATTCAGATTTTATGAAACAGTATTTACGAAATTTTATAAACATATGCAGTTATTTTGTGGTTTATTCTAACTAGATAATTTTTGTCTGTAGCTAAATTTCACACACATTTAAAAGATACATACTTTTTGATTTGTATTTTTAGGAAAAGAAAATCAAATTGGTTTCACTTGCAGGTATCAGACATTCCAAAAGATTTAGGATCTGCCATAATAAACCCAATAAGCTGCATAAGGCCATGCATGAAATTTCACTAACTATGCTCACTAGAACCGCAATGGCTCAGGGGATAGAAGCGTTCTCCCTTCCATTGAGGCGAACCGGGTTCGAATCCCAGTCGATACGAATTCCGCATCCGGCTGGCACAGACCACAGTGCTGACGTGAAATATTCTCAGTAGTAGGCAAATCACGGGTTTGAGTCCCCTTGCCGTAAGGCTAACCGTGGGAGGTTCTCGTGGACTTCCTCTTCATCTAACGCAAATGTGGGTTAGCTCCATCAAAAAGTTCACAAAGGCAAATTTCTCACAATACTCAATCCAGGAGTTTCCTTGTCTTCTGGATTGGGTTCAAAATTACACTGCTATAGAGTGGACATTAGTAGTCGTAAACCCATAAAATTGGGTCGGCTGTTTGACGAAGGTTATGAAATAAAATAAAACTATGCTCACTAACTAAATAACTTTCTAAATATGCTCACTAACTTTTTTAAATTTGTTTGGTCTGTCTGTTTTAATTTGAGAGCTGCAATAGTATAACAATTTGTAAAAAATTTAAGAAAACAGATCTATTGGACTTATATATGCTATAACACATCGCGAATATCTGCTTATTTATTGTATTTGTGGTAATTAGATTTAAATCTTATGGTGATTAAATTAAAAAATGAACCTAAATAACTTACTCGTATTTTTAATTAGTAATGAAATACTTTTTAGACATCATCGTCATTATGTAGTTAAATACGCTGAAATTAAATATAGTATAAGTTATTTTTACTTCTCTGGTAGCTTTCATTTTAAAAATCAAAATATTGGTACACAAAACTTTAAGCTTGTATTACTGATATCTCTATTTTATTATTTATTTGCAAGGCAACGGATGAAAATGTTTAACAATTTTTTTTAACATTAACTATACACGGATTTGAAATTAGGAATTACAGTTCAAAGATAAATTCCAACAGACTAGCCGTTATCTTGCCTGAAAAATCTTGTCCATGGTTTGAATCTCAGCGATGGCTGGTCGATATGAATTCTGCATCCGGCTTTCACCTATCTCAGTGCTGATGTTAAATAATCACCAGTGGTAGACGGGTCATGGGTCAAAGTCCCGTTGTCGGGCTAAGCGTGAGAGGTTTTCCTCTCCATTAAACGCAAATGCGGGTTAGTTTCTTCAAAAAATTCTCCACGATGGCTAGTTTCCCTCGATACTTGATCCAGGAGTTCTCTTGTCTTCTCGGTTGGTTTCAAAATTACAAGACTACGGAGTTGAATATTAGTTGTATACTCAGAATTGGGTCGGCTGTTCAATGTCGGTTGATATTATTTTTTTTATTTATTTTCTTTTCTCGAGGAATTGTTTAATAAGAACCTAAAATTATTGAAATGTCACATTTCTATCAAACGTCTATCACCCAATGTCTATTAAGTTGACAAAGCTGGTAGCAGAATGCGGCTAACTTTTTCAACTGAATCATAATTGAAAGTGCTATGGTTATTGTGTTAAAAATAACATTAAGTTTTTTTTAAAAAATTACTTAGAATATTTGTCTAAAAAAAGAATGTTTCCTTTTATCACAACAAACTCACCTGATAACTATACTCTTTTAAGCGCGAAGTGATAGTGAAAGTAAACAAAAAAGTTTGCTGTTTATCTTCAACATCAACCATTTTTTGCTGAATGCGCGATTTTGTCTCAATCTTGAGACAAAACAATCAACAACAAATCAATCATGGCCTCTTCCGATATATCCTCGTTTAGAGGATACCAAATATTTGAAATAAATAAAAAATACAGATTTTGAATTAAAAGAGAAATCGATGAACTTGTGTAGCTTTTGATTTTTAATTGATAACTCCATTTTTTTTAAAAAAAAAAAGTATTACGCAGAAATTATACTAAAAGAAACCAGAGTTTAGCTATTACAACTAATGCCTATTTTTATTGTAGTTTGATTTGCACTTTTTTATTTAAAATCATATTTACTAAATTGGTGACATAGTGAATGAAAAATGTTCTTAGAATAAACAGTTATCATTCAATAATTGAAAACAATAAGTGTAAAAAAACAACAATAACATACACTGTCAAATTTTAAACTGAATGAAAATTTGTATAGTTGTCGAGTTACACGTTGTTTTAAAAAATATATTACTTCAAGTTACAAAATCTTATTTAATGTAAAACTTGATTCCAATGCCAAATATAGTGAATTCTGAGTTTTTTTTAAAAATATATTCTAAGAATTAAAAAAAGTTCGGAAAGCTCTTTAGGTTTGATGTCATATTACAAGAAGCAAAAACTGAGATTGCCTTCAGGCGCTGCATCTGAATATTACAAGAGAAAGATATTTATTAATAAACAGTTTGTTTATTGATGTATAAATCATTTGTTTGTTATGTATCAATCAATGTAAGCGTTGCTTACAACTTAATACGAAAATATATTATCTAACACAGGAGGAAAAGATGTTAAGGTTAATTTTAATTTTCGAAAGATAAATGGAGATAAAACCCATTTTTATACACGATTAAAAGCTTCTCGATTTTTCTTTTAAATCTATTTTTTTTAAAAATCTTTATGAGATGTTTTTCACTAGGGAGCATATCAATAGTTGAATTTAGTATAGAGAAGTAAAGTTTAGAAAAGAAAATACTTTAAAATAAAATTCAAGAAAATTAAAATTGCTCAAATATTGAATCACCCTAAGATGCATTTTGAGCTATACTAAAATTTTTTCTCTAACATTTATGCCTTGCTAAACAGCATTAAAATACTCAATAAGTTCATGTTGATGTTAGGTTAATTAGGAAAAGATTTTAACTCTAGTAATACTAGTTTCACCCAATCTCATAAATGATTTTGAAACTTGACTAGGAAGTATTTTTGTTATCCAAATAAGTTCTAAATAACAGGGTATCTTAGTTTAGAACAATGGTTTTTAAATCTTTGAAAATAAAAAATTCAACACATAGAGCATTAAATTTTATCTCGCAGTTGTATACTGTATTAATAAATTGAACAACAAAATAGCTTTAGCAGTGCAAGATCATTATAACATATAAGTTTGCAAGAAGTTATATTTCACAGTTTAATTTTTTTAGTGGTTTCCCATTGAAGACAGCAAAAATAAATTAAAAGCAAATATTTCAGATTTGCAAATTTCTATTTCAAAATTAGAAATCCCCACCACCAGTATTTCCTTTAGAATTAATTGCTTTAAAAGAAGCTTTGCTTTCTTTGGACGTTATGTATGGCTGATAGAAAAACCTCAATTCAAGACTTGATTGATCGGTCACGCATTCCTGATGAGTTGGGGCAGAATATTATTTCCAAATTGGCTTAGATCTGCCCTGTGTGCTTGCAGTGGATTCCATCCCATGTCAATGTCTATATAAACAAAATTACTGATTCGCTTGCTAGGGAGGTTGGTGAACTTATCACGGCCCTTTCCTCCAAATTACAAGCCTCTGTGGTTCACTCTTTGTTTCTGGTCAATTTAAATATCACTTGGAAAATTCCACCAGTTCATGTATGGGTAGGCTGCTAAGTGCCATGTCCTAGATGTGCCCAAATGGCTTTAGACTTAGGACTGGTCACATAAAAAGTTAATAACCCTTCCACGAAATTGAGAAGACATATGTCAATTGTCTCTGCTCAGCCATCGTTTTTCCTCCTCTCCATTGATTGTATTGCTGTTGAACACGACATTTTCGATTTACTTAGTTATTTTGTAACTATTAAGCTTGTTATATATCATTTTCACTTGGTTTTATTAAATATAATTTTAATGAGTAGGATGGCGAGTTTGTTCTGATCTGCGCAATTGCATTAGATCAAGTTGAGGTTCTGAATGTGTTATCTAATGTGACCATGAATTTGGTGTTTGAAATAACGGATGAAGAAAATATAAATTTGTCATCCTCTTTATTCAGTGAATTTTATCAGTAAAATGTTAAACAATTGACATTTCAAGATTTGGTAAGATATTCAAATATTGTTTTCCTGAAATAACTTCTTTAAGTTTCAACTTTAAAATATAGATCATACTTTTTTTTTAATTCTAAAAATACCCAACCTTTTTGCTGAGCGTTGGAAAAATGTTTTGCAGAGCACACGTTTGGAACCTATCCAGCCAACAATTTGCATTATTTTTAATTTTGTTTTTGAAGTCAAAATCGTTTAAAATACCGATATAATTTTTTCTAATATATATTATTCCAGTGTTTTTTCCTTTTAATTTAATATGGTTTTTCTGTGCTCTCACTCTATAGCTCACTCTTTTCTGAGCCATCCAATCGAGGATATTGCCCGGGACATCCCATCTCTGCACGCCATTGTTTTTCTAAGTTCCTTTTTGACAATTATTCACAAATTGTATATAAAAGGCGGCAGATACAGAACATTATGCATATCACGCATCTGTACGGGACCCATCAGTTTCCAGTGGCGTAGGAACTGAGTGAATTGGCCATCACTGCGTCTTCATTGATATATGATTCGTTCAATTTAATTTCGATTAATCGGATTTCTCACTCTTCACTATTTTGATTTCATTACTTATGTATGATTTTTCTAGTTAGATTATAACGCTGTCAATCAAAAGAATGTAAGTAAATATAACTCCGCACGTACTAAAAATAAAGTTTCTTTTAACAGGAATTGTCTTCCAAACCGTCATGTTAATATCTGTTTGGAAACAAGATAAAAAGCTCTGAAAATCCTTACACGAACATTTAGAATCTATTTCTAGAGAATGAACATGCTCTTTAATTTTCAAAGCCGCCTCTGACACAGATGAGGCTGCTAATGCAGGAATTATGAATGAAATAATGGTGTGTCCAAAAATAATGACCCACACTGCATTTTGGTAAGCCATGCTTAGTATTTTAGGGTGAAGAATGCTTGTTATTAAAGTGTGCGCAACGGCTGTATCATACAACAACTTGATGAAAATCAGGAAAGACATGGCTTCATCAGTCAGAGAGATTACTCGTTTCATTTGGACGAATCGGGCTTTAAGCTCTTTAACACCAGAGTAACTTTTTGTGAGAATCTTCGTCGAATAATCTTCCAATAAGTCACGAGCTTCTAAACATTTTATTGTGTAATAAATAGAAAATAGTTTGAAGGGAAAACTGAACAAAAATGTTGCACAAAACGCCACTGATACGGTTGCTAATGATAAAGCGATGACGTTATTTTCAATCGATACATTATAGAAGTAGAACTTGGTTAATTTATGCTTGGAAATTGCTAACGAAAACATGATTAAATCTAGCATTTCGGCTAAAAAGCTGTATACAATCCATACACAAATTAACTTTATCGAGTGCAATTTTAAAACTGATTGCGCGTTTTCTAAAAGTTTAGCTACTCGAATTAAATTAGAGTAATTAAAAAGTAGAAGAGTACGAAAAATTGTCAATAACACAGCATAACATAACCATTGCCACGCCTCCCATGAATTTCTGGAATAGGTCATATTGGATGCAGTAGTCGATAAGTAAAATAAAACGACAGAGATTTGCAGTACATGACAAACATAATTACGAAATTTTCCTATCTGGCTGTTATTGGATTTCCCTTTTAAATGAAATATTCCTATCACAAAAAATAATTTCGAAATAACTTCATTCAGTTTTTTTGTTTCAGTTTTACTGTTGGACTTATATCTTTGTCGATTCATCATTCTTGTTTACAAAACTTTTTTTTTTGCCAGTGCTATTGTATCGGTAGGTAACAAATCTCGTTACAGGTGATTCAGGAGAAATAAGTTTTTTCCCATTTAAAAAAATTTGCTTAGAAACCAGGCCGAGAAATTAAATTCTTGTTTCTCACAAATATTATTTGAAATGGAAGTCCTTTTTTTAACGTCGAGTTTTTCCAAAACGTATAAGTTATTAAAACTTAACATGATTCGCAATTACAGTAAAATAATCGTATTAACTTTCAAGCTTATAAAAACATATAAAGTGTAATTATTATTTCCACTTTTTTTTCTTTTGAAATCATTAATAAACTGGAATTGCGTGCTAGTTTAAGTCGTTTTATAGATTGAAAAAAGCGTAAAATTTTTTTTAATGCTAAATCATCGAAGCATATGCTCCAAATAAAATAATGCTTATTAAAAATTCAAGGGATTGCTTATTACAATCGAAATAATATTAAAATTTGAGACTGTGCATTTGGAATATTTTTTGTTTTTTATTTTCTGTTAATGAATAAAATTGAATTTTTGAGGAATTGAAAAACAAAGTTAGACAGCTGTTTGCTTTTCTAATACTTAACAATATAGAAAGCAAATGCGTCAAATTAAATTTTGGTTATTAAAATCTCATGTGATTTATAAAAATCACATGAGATTTTAATAAAAATCACATGAGATTTTAATAACAATCTAACTAAAATAACTTATGAGGTAACTTTTATATATTAGTTTCTATGTTCAGTTCGGAAAAGGTTTTATTTCAAACTTTTGAATAATAATCAGTTTCCATTGTATGCTTTAAGAAATCATTTCATTTCATTTGAAATCTTCAGGGATTTAAAAAGAATAGCCACAGTTTATTGATTAAAAAAGCAGCCATAAGTTAGCATTCTATATAAAATAAAACGTTATTTTTTAATATAATTTTTCTAACAGCTAATTTATTGAAAGAAATTTATTAAGAAGAAAAACAAACAAACAAAACAAGCAGTGGAATTGGGTATACTATAGCCTACGTCACAGGTTGTGTTATTCCTACTAAATTTAACCCATGAACGGCATTTTCTGCGAGCCTAACTTCAAGCCACAAATAAACAAATGAAGTGTTTGATCGTTTAAATAGCTGCTCGCCAGATTTTATTGCATTATCAAGAAAAGTAATTGATATTCGATTTTTGATTAATAATTGATTTATGTGGATAGTGGCATAGAATTTAGCATTGCGTCATGGTAAATGTTATTCCTACTAAGTGGAAGTAGTTGTGTTTTTTTAATATTATACCCAATTGGAAATGTATAACTTGTAAAATAATTCTATGGATAAACTATCTTCTGCTTTTATATTTTACCAAACAAGAAAAATATTATGAAAGCAGACAATTTTTAATGCAAACAGATGTCATTCCACATCAGACAAAACTTGCAAAAAGGAATCAGAGTTCATTTGATTAAAAAATGTTGAATGGATGGATGTGAAATAAATGAATATAACAGATGAAAAAAATGCATTAACCGAAATTCTAAAATAATCTGTCATAATAAATCAAGAATAACGAAAATTTAGAAACAAAAGAGAATTAAAAAAAAAAAAAAAAAACTNAATAAAAAAAAAAAAAAAAAAACGTATCAAGTAAATATTCTCAAGGCAGAAGTTTCAAGTTCCTAACTCAGGTATTCAGTTGACATCACTCCAGAAATGCTTAAGAATAGAATCTTCAGGATACACTTAATGAAAAAAAAAAATCTGATTTTCTTTAAATCCTCTATTGCACAAGTACAAACGGTGTTTGCACAAGTTATGATGTAAAATTACGTTTTAACCTGACTTTATTTTTAAATTTCGTTACCTACAAACCCTGTATCATTACTGCATTGTATAATTTTGTAATAATATAGGGTGAACTATATTATTACAACATTACATAAACATTGAGTAAGACAAAACTTAGAACAAAATGTAAGGCAGAGATTATTTATTATACATAAAATTGTTTCAGTTTCTCTAGCCAATATATTAAAATTTTTAGTTCTATTATACCAATGTAACTTTCTGAGCATTTTCCAAATTATAGGTTTTTAAGTGTTACAATTATTTGTGTACAGCGAAATAAAATTCAACATGGGAAATCCAAAACAATGACGATTGTTAATTTTCTATGGGGAGAAAAAATAATTCATAAGTTTTAATAGTTTCTTTTTAGTGAAGAGAAACGAAACATGATAAATTAAACGGGTTCGGTACACCTGCTCCACAACTCATTTGCCCAGTAGGTACGTTTATCTAACAGGTTAGTTTTACTGATTTATTAAACCCTATTTTGACAAATATAATTGAACAAAGTAATAATTAATTTATCTTTACTTTCTCACTGACACACCAACCCTTATAGATCGATCTGTCGTATCAAGGCCACACCATTCCGAATGTTGACAAGTTCAATTACTTAGGTGTCTCTTTTGATCGGAAACTATCCTGGCGAGCCCAAACTGAAAACATTGTGAATCGTGTCTCAAATAGAATGGCACTCTTGAAACGGCTGGTCGGCACTAGGTGGGTCTGTTCTAACCATACCTTAAATTTAACTTATAAACTTTTTATTTTGCCTGTCATGACCTACTGCTGCGCTGATTACAGCCTCTAACTCTGTTACTGATTTACTTGATAAGACCCAAAATCAGGCACTACGGATCATTACAGGGGCCGCAAACACAACGCCGATTGAAGCAATGCTCGTGATAACAGAAAACAAACCTTTAAAGAATATTTTCCAAGGGAATGCCCTGCTACTATGGGAAAAATTAACACGATTACCTGGTTGCTTCTCTCCTTTGAGTGAACACTCCTTGGACACAAGAAGGTGTTTGAAGACACAACGTGGTTTTGTGCAGGGTGGTCTGGAACTAGAGGCACTGCTTGATATTAACTTCGATCCCGAGCCCCTATGCCTTCCTTTGGACCCGACTATTGATAAAGGCTTCCAGATCCACACTGATCTCACAAAAGCGGTTTCCAAAAAAGAGCAAGACACTTCGATTTTAAAAATGCTTGCTCTGGAAACAATAAGCACCTTATATCCTGAACCCGATTGGGTACATATCTACACCGATGGTAGTCCTGGTTTACAGCCATCTCTTCTCCTTTTATTTTTCAGCTGGAAATTGCACAACTGCCTTTGATGGTGGTGAAGTTGCTGCTATTCGTGTAGCTCTGTCGCAGCTGCACTGTCACCTGAACAGTTTTGTTAAGGCTGTTATCTTTTGTGACTCAAAAGCGGCAATTTTTACTGTGAGTTCAAGCACTACTCCTGCTTCCTTTAAAATCCTTGAGTATAAAAAGCTCCTACCTGGCTTTCTAAGGAAATTGTTTTGTAGTGGAGACCGGGACACTGCGGTGCAGCTGGTAATGAGTTAGCAGACTATCTTGCTAAGCAGGGAGCTTCCATCCAACAGACATCAAAGAAAGTTGTCCCTCTCACCAATGCCAAGAGCCTAATCAAGAAAAAGATGATGGGTCTCACTTTAAACCAATACACAGAGAAAAATTCTGGTAAGATCTGGTGGAATAATCTCAAAGGTCTTCCTAGGTGGCCAAGACGTAGGGCAGTTGCTGAGTTTCGACTGACTACCGGACATGACTGTCTCCTCAAACATCTCCATCGAATTCATGTTGCTCAAGTCCCTTTCTGTACGCTCTGTGACCTTCAAGCGGAGATGGATGCAGACCACCTTCGTCTTTGCCCGGTACTGAAGGACATCTCTTTGTGTGACCGTTACTGGCGCGCAAGAGACTTATTCGGTTCATAGACTTTTCTTGCCACGTTTGTTTTTGTTTATTTATTTTGTTGTTCCTCCCTTTATGGTGAGTGGTCTTTTGTAACCTTGGCCATTGGAAATAAAAAAAAAAATTAATTTATTAAAAATACTTAAAATATAAGATATACGAATAAATGTTATAAGCAAGGGCGAGCAATATGTGAACGATAACAAAAAACTATAATGATAAAGTAAAAAGTAATTATGAAAATATGATTTTCTAAAAATAAAAAATAATAATTTTTTGTAATTGCAGAATCCAGTCATTTTTTTCATTTGCCTAACAGGTCAAATCTATCATTAAAAAAAACACATACCTGTTGGACAATTAGTTGTTGGGGAATGAACGTAGACACATTAAACTAGGTCTTATGAGTATAACAGTGTTAGAGCTAGATAAATGTTACCTCCCACTGGTTTAAATTAAAATGAGTGTTTAATCCGAAAAATGTTGCTTCTTTAGGTAAAGAAGAAAGAGCAAACTCTAGTATTCAGAGCATTGACAAAACTACTAATCAAGAATAAGATTTTTACACATTAAGATTTGCATATGATTTAAAGTANTTCCTTTGGACCCGACAATTGATAAAGGCTTCCAGATCCGCACTGATCTCACCCAAGCGGTTTCCAAAAAAGAGCAAGACACCTCGATTTTAAAAATGCTTGCTCTGGAAAAAATACGCACCTTATATCCTGAATCCGATTGGGTACATATCTAAACCGATGATAGCCTTTTGAAGGACACTAACAACGCAGGAGGAGGGGTTTATAGCAATCTCTTCTCCTTTTATTTTTCAACTGGAAATTGCACAACTGCCTTTGATGGAGAAGTTGCTGCTATTCGTGTAGCTCTTTCGTAGCTGCACTGTCACCTGAACAGTTTTGTGAAGGCTGTTATCTTTTGCGACTCAAAAGCGGCAATTTTTGCTGTGAATTCAAACACTACTCCTGCTTCCTTTAAAATCCTTGAGTGTAAAAAGCTCCTACCGGGCTTTCAAAGGAAATTGTTTTGCAGTGGAGCCCGGGACACTGCGGTGCAGCTGATAATGAGTTAGCAGACTATCTTGCTAAGCGGGGAGCTTCTATCCAACAGACATCAAAGAAAGTTGTCCCTCTCACCAATGCCAAGCGCCTAATCAAGAAAAAGATGATGGGTCTCACTTTAAACCAATACACAGAGAAAAATTCTGGTGGAATAATCTCAAAGGTCTTCCTAGGTGGCCAAGACGTAGGGCAGTTGCTGAGTTTCGACTGACTACCGGACATGACTGTCTCCTCAAACATCTCCATCGAATTCATGTTGCTCAAGTCCCTTTCTGTACGCTCTGTGACCTTCAAGCGGAGATGGATGCAGACCACCTTCGTCTTTGCCCGGTACTGAAGGACATCTCTTTGTGTGACCGTTACTGGCGCGCAAGAGACTTATTCGGTTCATAGACTTTTCTTGCCACGTTTGTTTTTGTTTATTTATTTTGTTGTTCCTCCCTTTATGGTGAGTGGTCTTTTGTAACCTTGGCCATTGGAAATAAAAAAAAAAAATAATTACTTTATTAAAAATACTTAAAATATAAGATATACGAATAAATGTTATAAGCAAGGGCGAGCAATATGTGAACGATAACAAAAAACTATAATGATAAAGTAAAAAGTAATTATGAAAATATGATTTTCTAAAAATAAAAAATAATAATTTTTTGTAATTGCAGAATCCAGTCATTTTTTTCATTTGCCTAACAGGTCAAATCTATCATTAAAAAAAACACATACCTGTTGGACAATTAGTTGTTGGGGAATGAACGTAGACACATTAAACTAGGTCTTATGAGTATAACAGTGTTAGAGCTAGATAAATGTTACCTCCCACTGGTTTAAATTAAAATGAGTGTTTAATCCGAAAAATGTTGCTTCTTTAGGTAAAGAAGAAAGAGCAAACTCTAGTATTCAGAGCATTGACAAAACTACTAATCAAGAATAAGATTTTTACACATTAAGATTTGCATATGATATAAAAAGATTCATTTTAAAGTCGAAAAAATTTGCATCTGACATTAAAGAACGGACATACTCTTGTGTTTAGAGCATGAGCAAATATAATTGTCAAAATAAGATTTGCATACGTTTTAAGAATTTATTTAATTGGGATAATATGAAAAGGCACACCAACTAGCCAAGAAAGGGACACTCGAACCGCAATGTAATAAACCGATTCCACCAGACTCCCTAAAAAACAATTTTCCGTGAAACTTACGACCGACCTAAAGCGCAACCAAGCAGTAAAATCCACCGGGAAACCCTGGGCTAACATCCAAAACAGTTGGAAGAAATTTTGTTACAGTTCTCGTAAGAAGGCTGTGGCAAACTTCAGACTCTCAACAGGCCATGACTGCTTGGCAGAGCACCTCAACAGAATAGGTATCTTTCCATCTAGTGAGTGCCAAATCTGCAATTCGGGAACCATGAACTCAGACCACTTGCTTGTATGCCCTTTACTGGACAAACAATCTCAAGAGCGGAGTGACCTCTGTAAACTTTATTGGGATGCCAGAGATCACATGAACTCTCTGTAAAGACTACTCCTCATTCTTCACTGTATTTAACAACATATATATTTTTCTACTTTAATTTTATCTTTGTGTTCTTTTTGTGTTAATATGCGTTTGTCATGTGTTTTCTGTGTTAGTTAATGTAATTTTGTTCCTTTTTACTCCTTGTTTATGTCTACTTAAAGCTGAACATTGTACTATATGGATTAATTTTTTCCAATAAAGCCATACGTAACAACAAATTGGGATAAACTTTAAAGTTAGAATTTAGTGAAGATAAGATCTAAAAAAATGAAAAAAACTTTGTTCCTTTAGGTGAAAAAGGAATTAACTCAAGAGTTCAGAGCAGAAATTGTTCACGGATAAGCTTAACAGATGCACAGTGTTATCAAAATGGAAAGGATTTACTACAAAAAGGTGAGTTCATAACATAAAATATGGTAACATCAATTTATTGAAATAATTTTTATTACTTTGTTATATCAAAATTTACATTTTTTAAATAATTTGCAATTGACATAACAACATAAGTTTTCATAACTGATTGGATACAATGGAACTAGGACACAAAACGTTTCATGAAAATTCAAAATTTAATTACTAACTTACATAATAAATGAATTAATTTCTCTCACACTATAATTATCCTATATAAAAATGGCCTGTACATTGATTTGGCTCGCTAAAATTTATTCTACACACTGTTAAAATTTTAAGATACTTTGAAAACAATAAAAGTTTGTTTGTAAAAACGAGTATATTAAAAAGTATGTAAAATATTCAAACTTTAAAATTTAGGAAGTTAGTAACTTCACTTCACAAGTAAATTTGATGTAATTTTACACTTTTAACTACTCAAAAGTTACTACTTGTAACTGGAATTAGACAAAGTGATTTTTAAAATTTTTTATTTTAAGAACTCTACTGTTTTGCCATAAAACTTTTTGTTTAACCACAAAACGCTACTGCCCAAGGCTAAATACATTAAGCCTTATATATTAACAAAACAAAAAAATACATATATATTCTGAATTAAATAGTATACTGACACAAAAAAAGAACTTTAGTGGCACAATATAGCGGGAAAAGTACCCCTAAGAGGAATGAGATTTAAAAATTTTCAAATTGTTACGCTTTGCTGAATTTTATAAAAGTAAAACAACAAACTGAAATACAGTAATCGCAATCCCTTCAGACCAGGCACATATTGTAATGCATAGTGCGCAAAATAAAAATGTTAAGAACTTATGATGGGCCATATTTTCCAAACTGTGACAACCTTCATATTTTGAGAATCGAGAATCCTAATTCATAAAAAAAAAGTTTACTATACATTTTTTCAAACCCCCAAAATTTTATAAAAATCAGAGGGTCCATTTATTCATAGGGTATCAAAGCTCGATGTTTGTTGATCGTGAAATATTGATGCCTTATAAACAATGAGTTAGATATTAATTACACTGTACCAATTTACTCCTTTCAAAATCTATTTTTAATATACAATTAATTTTCTTCTTTCATTACATATTCCTTACATATAAAGGTTTTTTTAAAAACACTTTAAATTACATTCAGAAAAAAAAAATTAAGGATAAGAAAATTTAATATAATTTATTCAAGATTATTTCAAAGCATATAACATAATGAAAAGTTTTTAAATATACCATAATGCTACAAATTCAAAAATATTATTTGTGTTGGATTCAATAATGTAATGTGTCTTTATTTGAGGGTATATATCATATCCAGAGAAAAATGTAAAATATTTTTCTCTTGAAACAAATTTTGCAGTCTTTAATAATCTTCTTTTAATTTTAAAAATGTTTATATTTTGGTCGACTTACACAACATAACCAGAAATTTGCAATCTATTAATCAAAAATGGGGTCTACTTATATAGTATTTATTCATTGAAAGTACATTTTTATCTGATATCTCAGACAGCATATTTAAAATTAGCCCTTTGAATCCAGTTAGTATGTATAAATGCAATCATTACATCAAAAACTATTACAGTGTTCTGTTCTTTATTTTGTAAACTCATATAAAACTACATTTTTCTTTTAAACTTTTAAGGACCCTTTTATTTCATTAAGTTTCCCACCAGTTTTCTTGTAATAGAGCTTCAAAATAAATAACCAATTAAAAAGAAAATGGCAGAACAAAGTAAAGTATTAGCCTATCTCATAGCTGCCTCACTATAATAGTTACATTTAACTATTTTAATCAAAACTCTTAATTTCTTGATAAAATGTTTATTTTTTAAAATCATGTCTAACTAAACAGCATTAAAATATTCAATAAGATCCTATCTTGTATAATGCTAGTTTCACTCAAAAAACCTTTCCCCAAGTCTTTTGAAAATAGAATGAAGTTACTCTAACTTTTTCAGTCTCTTAGCATCTTTAAAATTATAAATTCGACATTGAGCATTAAATTTTGCTGTTCAATTTTATTGTACATAGTATTCAGGACTTAACATTCTACTTTCAAATAGAAAAAAAAAATAAATAAATAAAAGGAAAAAATTGCAGATTTGCTATTTTTTTTTAAATTTTCGTACCATTACAGAAATTTTCACTTGGTTTCCGTAAATATAGATTTAATAAGATAACAGATCCGGAACAGCAGGATTTTATAAGGCTAATGATAGGATAACCCCATCTGGTGTTGCGTTTGAGTTTGATATATATGGAAATTTGACATTTAAATTCTATCTTTTTATAATCAATGTCTCGCCAGAACGGAGTTAAAAATTGATACTCCATTATTTTTAATTTTAACTGGGAATGTTCAAATTTTCTTCATAAAATTGCGTTTTCAACTTTAAACACGCCCTATCTTTTTGCAGAGCATAGGTCTAGATGAAAATATTGAAAAATAAATTTAATAGTTATCACTTCAGTAATGGATATTATTTTTAATTTTTTTACCATTTAAGAAATTTTTTCATAACGGACGGAAGATTTATTACGATAAATAAGTCTTTCATTAATATTTCTTTTTATTATTTTACAACATGAAAAATCTGGTCTGATAGGATTCAATTTATTGTTAACTTGAAATTATGTTAATAAAAAAGAAAATAAATAAATATGTGATCTTTTCAACATCTACTATGAAAACCTAATCTTCATCATGATTTTTTAAATAAGTGGAAGATTGGATTAATATACTTAATTTTTTTTTTCATTAACTCAAATTTTTCTGTTACAACTTAACTCAAAGATGAATACATAACTATAAAACACTAGTTAATATTAATACCATTACATGAGAATACTACTAAAATTTCACTATGCTACCTTTTTAACAAACACTATAGCATGTTTAATTAGTGTAATGCTAAATAGGAAATAAAATGAGAAATAATTGAGCTTTCAAGTTATTACATATTCCAAAGTTAATATGAATCTAAAAATTATATTCTGCCCTTCCAGACAGTTTAAAATTATTTCTTTTTTTAAAAACTAATCAAATTTCAGAACCACAAAAAATATTAATGATTCAAAATTTGCTATATAAATATTTCTCATTGCGTAAAAAATATTCACAATCGTAAAAATTAAAATCACTATAGAATTTATAAGGCACACAGCATGAAACAATAGTTTAAGTACAATATAAGTTATAGTTGCACATTGTAAAGGACTTTGAAATAAAGAGATTCGTGATTGAAACAAATGAGGAAAATCACAATTGTGTGAAAGCTGAGAAAATCATAATTAAATTAGTATGCAAAAGAAAATTTAAAACAGTTTCTAGAAATTGATACATATTTTCAATATCCATTTGTAAAATATTAACTCCTTACTACACGTGTCCAGAAAATTTTATCCAATATTTGAAACAAAAGCATGGTTCTTTCTTTACGTTTAACAAGATTAGACAGGATATTGCATTAAAAAGTGAAGTTAAAAAATTATTAACTGATTTTCTTTTTGAGAGAAACCGAATAAATAATTAAATAAAGTTAGAATGAAAATACAATAGAAATCTAATAAATTACTAATGAGGAAGGCATAACTGAAAATTATCAGAACTTGTTTCATTGCCAGATGGAAACAAAGAGTTACAATAATTACAAACACCTCTAATTTCTATTAGTCAATTAAACTAATTTTAATATTTTCCCCTCATCTCCTTCACTAGTTATTCGACATATTACAAAATTCATTTCTTTCTGGCATAAATATTAATTTCTGATTTTAAAGTGCATCGTTTCATTAAATTTTTTTTAAATGAGGATTCTAAAAATTTACATTAAGGGCGATGATTACAGAACACTCTATAGACCTAAAGACTAGAGCTTAAAAACATATTTTATTTTATAAAAAATTACACAGAAAATGAATGAATTAAACTTGCGTTTGGCCGTGGAGAAATGAGCATCCTTCCATTATGAGATATAAAATAAATTATTATTCCAACAAAATTTAGATATATTTCTTTAGAATATTTATAATACAAAAGTTATTCATGATAACATTCTTAAAGACTTAATTTTTGCATTTTTAATTTAATATAATGTTATGGGTTAGGGTGTTTCTAAATATATGTGTAGTAAAGGGTTAAACAATGATAAAAAGTTACATAATTAGTTTTTGTTAAGTCTACTTCCTGATAAAATAATAATGTTCTAAGCTTAAAGGGTTTTAATTCTCAAGGCTACAAGAACAACATCAAAAAAGATTTTTTTTAAAAATATAATTATAGTTGGCAAAAAAGTGTAAACATTCTATATGATTATCTAAAAAATCAAACTTAATGATACATATCTTTGACCAATTGTTGAACCATGAAAATAAGAACAATAATAATTACCATTTTTTACTTATTGCAATGAAAAACATCCCTTCTTTAGGAAATTTTAAAGTGGGCTTTAGTCCAGTGGAAAATATAAATTTTTTTTACTTTATCTTAAAGTAAAAATGTATATTAAAACTATTAGAAAAAACTTTTAAGTACCCAGTTAGTCTCAAGAGGTTCAGCTCAGTTAGAAACATAATACAAAATTTTAATCATATGTTGTATTACAAGCTTGTATAACACACAGAAGTGCATATCAAATTCATTAACAGTAAAAATATACAAAATCTGGCCAAATATGATATGGATCGGCATTAATGAAATGATTTTACATAGCACATGAGATAGGACAAATGGCTCATAAGTTAAATACTCTATATTTTGTTTTAAGAAATGTACAATACAAAATGAATATCTTCAAGAATTTCTGTCCTCAGTCTTTCAATGGAAGCACTGTTCGACAGAAGTGGGCAGGCTTAGGACTAATTTACAAGTTCAGTTTTATTTTTTCACCGCTGTTTACAAACATACGCATACCACCATAAAGGCACTGCAACTCTACAAAAATGCATTATCTGCATATCAGACAAAACACAATCAAGAGAACCTAAATTAATAAAAACTTAATTGAGAAATTAAAAATAAATTGTTATAGTTAGTATTATAAATAAAAAAAATATCTAAAACAAAGAAATAATTCCATCAAGAGTATTGAGCTCAAAAGATAATTATTAATTTAAGCTTTTATAAAATACAATATGTAAAAGAAAAAAAACACATACTAAGGAATATGAATTAAAAGTCAATATGCTGGAAACAATGAGCAGGGTTCATAATTGGCCAAATTGTAATTTTTTTGATCTGATATTTCTGGTTTTTGTATGGGTTGAATTTGATTATAGCCATTTTTTATAGCTATATACAAATGAAGACTTTAAAAATTGTAAATTTTGATAGTTCAATAATGATTGTTGGATTTATGAATCACTACTAATTTTCAATTACATTTGATACACTAAATTTTTCCAAGAAAGGATTAGCTGAGCTGGAAAAGTAAATTACAAAAACTTTGCTCCAATAGACAAGCTATGCTCCAATAGACTAAACACACACCACCCAACCATGGCGAAGTACTTTTGATCCTGGTCATATGACCTGGATACAGACCAAGTTGGTGCCCCTCTCTGCAAACTGCCACACCACAACTAAGGAGAGGACTTTCAACCCCAACGACAGATTTAACGTTTACATGCCAGTTGTTCAGTCTGCTGCCAGGATCAAACTCCAGACCCTTGGCTTTCCACCAGCGATGCCTTCACCAACTGCACCACTTGGGAGCGACCGATAAACTTAATATTATACCTAACAATCCTTTTCAAGTTTTATTTAAATCAGGACATGCTGCAAGCAATTTTGGCAGTACTTGGTTCAGGCATATAGCATTACTTGCATGATTCATAGCTTCAAACTTCATTAAATTTTAAGGGAATGAATTCAGGAGTTATATCTATGATTTTTAATAAATGCAGTAAAAATCTTTTAGGCAGGAGTTTCAAAATTGGTTTCTCTCACATGAGAACTTAATTATTTTCCATTAAATATAATGTTAATCAGCTAATCATAGTTTTCAAATTCCAAAATTATTTGATTAAAGAAATCTTGAACTTATTTCAGCTAATATTAATTTGTTAATATTTTCTCATGCCAATATTTAATAATTTTTTTTTTAATGCAACGGTACTATAACAAACAAGGTTTTTTCCTTTTTCTCAATATTTCTTAGCTTACTTAAAATATATTTAAAATTTTACACATACCTATACCATTTGCACATACCTATGATGACTTGGAGAAGTAATTAAAATTCACAAGTATGTCTTTCTTTCTTGAGTTTATGATACTGATAAAAAAAAACTATTTACTGATAAAAAATTAATATTAATCATGAATATAAGCTTATANCTTCAAACTGCCACACCACAACTAAGGAGAGGACTTTCAACCCCAACGACAGATTTAACGTTCACACACCAGTTGTTTCGTCTGTTGCCAGGATCAAACTCCAGACCGCTAGCTTTCCACCAGCGATGCCTTCACCAACTACACCACTGGGGAGCTACCGAGAAACTTAATATTATACTTAACAATCATTTTAAAGTTGTTGCAAGCAATTTTGGCAGTACTTGGTTCCGGCATATAGCATTACTTGCATGATTCATAGCTTCAAACTTTATTAAATTTTAAGGGAATGAATTCATGAGTTATACATTTATCTATGATTTTTAGAAAATGCAGTAAAAAATCTTTTAGGCAGGAGTTTCAAAATTGGTTTCTCTCGCATGCGAACTTAAGTATTTTCCATTATATATAATGCTAATCAGCATAATCATTGATTTCACTTCCAGATTTAAAACCTAATTTCAAAATTATTTGATTAAAAAAATCTTGAACTTATTTCAGCTAATATCAATTTGTTAATATTTTCTCATACCAATATTTAATAATTTTGTTTTTTTGAATGCAACGGTACTATAGGAATTTTTTAAACATTGAGCTCAAACCATAATGAGTTGGCTCAGAGCTCCATTAATAAAACAATACTGGAAACTGTTAAAACTTTTTGTTCTAAATAAGTAATTCTGAAAATAAAAATTGTATATGCATACCGTTTCGTAAAATGTCCTGATTTTACTTGCGGCATACTACAAGGCTTGAAATATGTATGTTTTTAGTAGAACTGGAGTTTGAAAATTATATGATACTTAAATGTAAAACAAAATTAAGAAAAAGACACACAATAAAATCAAGTGTATCAGAAGAAAGGAACTTGCATTTACCTAAAGAAGATAATTGCTTAAACGGGAATAAAGTAGATTATTGTTTTAAACTTTATAAATGAACCATCTCAAACTTTCATAATTCATATATTTCAATAAGATAAGCATGTTATTTATTAATGTAAGAGGCTAATTCAATTTTCACTAAAGGATAATGGAAACTCCTATGAGTAAATGACATCATTGAATTTTGACTGTAGATAGTTCTAAAGATTCTTGTCAAATAAAATGCACTTAACATTTCTGCACTGGATATTCCGAGGAAGTTCTTTTACTTTTTTTAATGTATGAGGAATAGGAGGGGAAAAGTATATACAGAATGCAAAATAAAAGACGAGCCTCCCTAAATAATTCAAAGGGGAAACCTTAAATATGTTAATTAGTGCAGACGATATTTTAAGTTAAGAAATTAGACACAAAAATGTACTTTCTCTGAATAAACATCTTTTTTTTCCGGACAGATTTGGATTTCTGACTTCCAAAATATAGGGGGTAGTCGCAATTACAATATTACCCACGGTTTGGTCAGAATAGGGATCAGAAGTTTGGACCTCTTAATTTTATATTTTGCTATATGTTGAGAACTTCTTAAGCAAATTGAAAACAAAATTAGCACACAATTAGAAAATTTGTTTATCCAAAGATAATTTTATGACAATTTTAACATTTAGTAAACATTTATTATTTTTTATTTTAGTCGAAAAAATTGTGAAGTGTAAGGCATACAAATTTTTTACATCATTTTAAAGACTTATTTTATACAAAATTTGAACAAAATTGGTCGAATAGTTTCTGAGAAATCGGACTTTAAAGAAGCCATTTTTAAAATTAGATTTTTAAGGAACAATTAGATTGATTTCGCTCAAATTTTGTCTTGTAAAATTACATCCTTAAAAATGATGCAATTTTTTTTTTTAATTCTTTACAATACAAAATTTTCTCAACTTATTAAATGAAACACAATAAATATTTAATAAAAGTTATATTTTGAGTGGTATTACCTTCAGATGAACGAATTTTATAGTAAAATTATATCAAAATTTGGAAAATCAGAGCTTAACCCTGTCCCACCCCCGCCAGGGGGCATCCGGAGAATACTGTAGGCTCTAAGTGTGCGTACGTGACCTGTCAGCAAAAGAAAAAGAGGATTCAAAAAGGTAGGCTTGGTAGCGATCCATGGCAACACCGGAAGGCCTCAAAGAATTAAGTGAAATCTCAAAATTAACAATCGATCCGTTTTTTAATTAAAATTTTTTGTTTGTAAATCCGTCCGTTTATTATTTTTTGCACTGTACAAAATGCTTAAAAAAAATACAATTTATTACTACTTACTACACATAATATTGCTTCAGTCTGTAAGAGCCCTTAAATGTTCTAATCGTTTTAGTACATCTATAAAGTTTGGTCTATTTTCAGGCTCAAGATCCCAGGCTTGTTTCATGATGTCATATATATCAGACGGACATCCTTCGGGTGCCTCCATTCTGTAACCTTTCTCAACATGTTTTACCACATCTGCCAAAGGCTGCAAACATCACAAGAGAAAATTATCAAACATTCATAATAAAGCACATTATAAATATCAGCAGAAATGTTGTGTCGATGCTGTTACAGTTAAGTCAATGTTTGGGGAATTAGGGTTTATTTTAAAGGGGCAAACTCAACAATTTCCAATTAGTTAACAGAATATGGATTTCCTCAAAATTAGATAAAAGTTTTAAACTGCATGAGATAAAAAAATTTAATTTATGCAACTACAAGAAATTTATGTGTTACGTCAGGGATTAGGATTTTGAGAGAAAACTGACCAGCAGGAATTAAATTATAACATCATACGAAATGAAATACATAAACCTATAAAAGCGGCTGTTTTATATGCATAAGATATTCTACCATAAGATGTAATAGAAATAAGAGCTAGGTTTTTAAAAAACAAACAAACATAAGCCTTTTTTATTTGTGACCCTATAATCAAAGAAAAATGTTTTTTACTTTAAAATATCCCCCGAAAGAAATTCAGGTACATTATACTGTCGACCATTTTTGCAAATGCCGCATCAAAGTCATTTTGATATCTTCAGAAATTATTTATACATAGCAATTGATTGTAAAAAAAGGACAAAATACCAATATAACTTACTACATGAAGAAATTGATGCAATAAGTTATGAAATGCAACTTGAGAAATTGTTTACAGGATAATACCCAAGTGCCAAAATTTCCGACAGTTCAATGAAAAAAAATTTTTTTTGTCACTTAACTTTGATTAGGTATAAAAATTTTTTTGAATAGTTTATATGAGCTCTTCTTTTGTTTCTTTATATCATACAGTATAAACACTATGAAAATATACATTGAATGTTTATATCTCTCCCTTTAGAAATGATAGAGTAGAAAAGTTACAAATTTACGAAAATTGCCAATTTTCCTTAAGCACTATAGTTGTTGACGTATGCCTGTTTAAACAGAGGGGGATGGGATTGTTCTTATTTTCCATTGGTGCCATCTATGGCCAAGAATTTAACTTCTGCCACACCATACGTCGCACCCGTTTATAGCTGCATCAAAGAATCATTCATACATCCATTCGTTAATCCACAGATCATAATTTTGACCTGAATCAAGAGAGGGATCGATCTCCAATCCAGTAACCCCAGAGGTATTGATTTGTTATGGGAACATGGGGAGACGTTTGCGACTCGACAGATTTAACGTGCATTAGTCACTTTACTACACGGGGAGTCTTCGGTCGGTGGGGTTCGAAACCCACAAACTCTTGGACATGGGCCCAGCACCCTACTAACCAGGCTATACCGGCCCTAAGCAATTTATGGAAATAAAAAAATATCTTCATCTTAGATATGATAAGCAATGCAGGTCATTAAATTTTTTTAAACTGTCAAAAATCATTTAAAAGTAAATAAGAAAGGTTATTAAACAAAAGCAAGTTCAGAAAAGATACTTACTATTCTCGGATAAGGCACTCTACCAAAGGAATAAATTTCCCACAACAAAATACCAAAACTCCACATGTCAGATTTATTGGAGAAATTCTATAGGATAAAAAAAAAAGTTTACACATTAGTTAAAATTGTTCTTAATACATAATCTCATTCAAAAGCACTTACATTAAATAATTTTACCGGAGAAAGTTTAAAATAGTTATTAAATAACAAAAGAATTTATTTAAAAGTTTTCAAACAGATACTTAGTTTTATGTCAAAAATTAATTAACAGTCTTATGCACAAATAAAAGGAAGAATTATACATAAATGAGTACAGCAATCAAAAAACTTTGATGAAAACCAAATTTTCTGAAAAAAAAAAGAACTTAGATAATAGGTAGTTTTGAAAATGGTTAAGAAAACATGAATAGATTAAGATTTTTTTTTTTGGGGGGGGGGGGGGATATGAAATAAGGANGGGGGGGGGGGGTGGACAATTTTATAATTTTTTTTGGGTGAAAAATAGAAATAATTTAAGGAAAATTTCTTACTCATGTAAAACATTCACTTTTGGAACTAAACATATTTTTTTTAATGTATTTTAAAAAAGCACGATTAGTAATTTAATAACATTAAAAAAAATTTCATATTTTCGATAGGTCAAACATTTTTTTAAACTAGAGGTTTGCAACACAACATACAAATTCAAAATAAAAATGAGGCTGTGATGTAAAAAGTTTGACAATGACAGTCAAAAATGAGAACGATCCAATGAAATGAAGATCTCCTGTGGAACTTGACATACCACAGGATTGGCAAAGAATACTTCAAATATAAAAGTGCAACAATTTCAAATGTTAAAGAACGACAGAGGAAACAAAGCCCCAAGAAAAATGTTATAAATATCAAGTATTTGGCGCAGAAATCAATGTTGGGACAGACATGTAGCAACTTTATTAGTAGAATAGAAAAATAATTCCTCTGTAAATGGTTGGATGACACATTATACTTTCATGTTTCAATAAGTTCCAGCAAAATTATAGATGTTTTGATAATCACAATCGAACAAAAATCAAACATCAGATCGCTACACTTCTACATTTTCTCTAAGATGCAAGCATTTAAAATACAGTTGGTGTTTAAAAATTGATAAATTTTTTTTATAATGTTTATCAAATTTTTTAGTAAGATTCCAGCAATAAAAAGTCTAAGGAAAGCTTTCTTCTATTGTCTAATAAGCTAATCTTAGGCAAATCAGCATTCACGTCTGAAATTGTTCTCAAGTTTAGAGAATTGTGTATTAAAAAATTTTCTAAAGTAATTATTTTTATTAAAGGAAACTTTTGTAGAAGTGCAGGTTTTCATATTTAATTTTATGAAGAAGCTTTAAAACAGCCTTAAGTTTGACCCTGCACCCCCTTAAAAATTAAAAAAAAAAATATTAATTAAAATATTTTTAAAAGACTTAGTCATAGTTTTTAACAAGTTAATTTTATAAGGTTTAACCATTGTGCCAGTTACAAGAGAAGTGTTAGTTACACATACAATGAAACTTTAGAATTATTTTGGTAGCAAATGTTTCACAAGATATTTCAAATAGTAAATGATTTAGGAGATATTTCATATCATAATCAAGGAATGGTACTAACTAAGTTAGATAACCTAGGAGATTCAGTTTTAGAAAATTTGATTGAAAAAATAATCTTTATTGTGATAGTTAAAATTTTTTCTTGCTCACAAATGTGAAGTTTTGCTCAAACAGGTTTTGTATTTAGTCCCATCTCTTATAAATAGTAATTTATTAAGATTTCAATATTATTTTTTCCCCTTGATTTAAGATTATTTTAAGACCCTTAATGTGCATACTTTTTTTAAACTTTATTTCTGACAAGGACTCGAAAAATGTATTTTAAGAGTGCTCATTAGGAAACACCCAGTAAAATCAATCACAAAACTCTAAAATAATATTAACCTTTCAACAAGAATTTTTTTTCCTTCAAGTTATAATAATTGACTTAGTTATTTCAAAGAAAAGTACAAGAGATATTTACAACAGTAGGGCTGCTAATTACAACATTTTTACAAAATATTTTACAGAGCAGTAGACAACTTAAGCCTTCAAAGTTTTTAATAATTTTGCAAATTTTAAAAACATCACCATTAGAAAGTAGGAATAAAGTTGCGTTTCATATAAACTTTTGAATCATTTTAAATCTGTAGTGAATTCAAAAATAGCTTTAAACAAAATTTACAAAACAAGAATGATATATTTAAGCATGACAAACTAGAAAATTTTTTTTTGTTCTCAAACAGTGTAGAAAGCTGGAAACCTTGCTACAGTAATACAAATCAGTAACAACAAAAAACAATGAGTTTTTTTCACAACCAATTAATCTTTTTAATTTTGATATCTATTATGATTTTATAATAAAGTTCAAGAAACTGAATGTAGAATTGAATTTAATGCCCCAATCAAAACTTACACTGTGACGCAATGCTTCAGGAGCAGTCCATTTAATAGGAAACTTTCCACCTTCAAGATTAAAACATCGCTCTCTAGCCAATCCAAAATCACATACCTACAAGAAGTAACATTTCATGAGGGGAAGAAAATGTACTTTTTAAGTAAACACAAATATATGATTTTTTTCTTTTTTTTTAAAATTCACACCAAACCAAAAAACACATAAAAAAAAATCTGATGGATTTCAAAAAATAAAGTAATATGTAAGGAATTATAAAAATACTATAATGTAACATATTAGTAAGTAATGCCAGTCAATCTTTGTAATAGTGTAATTTTGCAAAGATAAATTACACATACACATGGAAAAAAAATAGTTCGTTACTCTGCTGATTAATCTAGAATAGCCTTAACAATTAAGAAAATATTAAACATAACTCATATATTCAGGGCTCAGCACAACTTAATGCAAGAAAAGTAGTGAAAAAAGTGACTAAAATTTTTTAAAAAGTTACATATAGTGACTACATTAAAAACAATGTAAACATCCTGCAACATCTTAGTCCCATAATATAACATAAAAAATTGAGCTAGATCAAGTATAACTGTTAAAAAACAATAATAATTATAATCAATTATAATGAAAATAAAAATCCATTCATTATATTACTTAACAGCAACTGAAATTTTTTGTAAAAATGTTCCCAATAAATTCACAAAATTTTTATAACTAAAAAAAAATAAATTACAGGCTTAACTTAAATTAAGATAATTTTTATTTTTAAACATAACAAAGATTAAATCACTATTAGTAATTAAGTCCTGAATTGATTTCATTAATGATATCAGTTATTTTAAGTGAGGAAATGTATCCATTATTTTGAGTTAGCCTAAAATAACTCTCTATCAGAGCGGACTTCTTTTCTAGAGTTTTTTTAATGGCATCTCCTCTTTTTCTTTTTCTTTCTTCATCTTCTTCCTTCCTTCCTTACTTTAGCAACACCTTGCAGCATTGCTTCTGCTAATTTAACTTCTTCTAAATTTCTGGTAATTTAAATTTTTCTAAAGCTCTCTGTCCGATACAAGTTTTACTTCTTCATTCATCAACCTATTAACTTTCTTGTTAACACTGGGACAGTCACTCCACAACATCAACAATTTGGCTAGTGGAAGTTTCATTTCATCCGTGACTTCTGCTAATGATGAAGATTTAATGAAAAGGAAGGTGGAATACTGTTAGGAAACATAGCTTTAAAAGTTGCTACAATGCCAGAAAATGATGCTGCAGAATAATTTGATGCAACAGTTTTCATTGCCCATATATGTTCAGCAACAGTAGCAGATTCCTTTTCATTATGAAGATAAATGGTACGGAGAGTGTTTGTTCTGCTACTTGCAGCTCGCATTTCCTCATTTGTAGATATGTTGTTAAACAAACGAAATTGAAGCGGATTCTTTTTAACGTCCATTTGTTCTTGATGCATTTTTGTGCCAACATGCTGAGATATTGTTAGAAATCCCTTATTAGAGATATTCACAGTAGATGAACAAACTTGACAGAAGATAGAATAATCATCGTGTTTCTTTCCCCATTCTGATACTTCTTTGTCTGTATCATCATCTTTCTTAAGCCATATTGGATTAAATGTGCATTTACCCATCATTAACAGTTAAAACCTAAAAAAAATGTAATAGTTTACAAACGACAATAAAAACAAACTTAATAAAAGTTTGTGTAGGTATAAATAAATTATGAAAGAAAACATATTCAAAGAGAAAAAAAAACACTTATCTCCCATTCTAAAGAAGCTAAAAATCCAGTAATTTTAATTAAATAACCGAAAAATACAGTAGAGAATAAATTAATTTATGTTTTATCAAACCCAAATTGCAAGGGACAAGTGAAACACATTTTAAAGTAAGGAAGAAAAAAAAAGGGAAAAAATAGATCACCTAAACTTAAAAAAAGGGTAGAAAAATAACATTTAAAAGGATAAAAACATTTGCAAGTTTAGACAAGAAAAACAAGTTTAAAAAATACTAAATTCGCATATTTATTTTTTGATAATAATTAAAATCCCCAAATTAACTATTATAAAACAAAACCAATAAGCAAAAAACGCAATGTATTTCATACCTAATTATATTGGGGGGGGGGACGATAAAAGGAAAACTTATTAATCTAAATAAAAACAATAATTAAAATTATCGATAATTAAAAATTATCGAACGGAAACGATATCTATAAAAGGCATTAACATAAATATTAAAACCTAGAACAAGACAAGATATTATAAGATCAACGGAATTAAAAAAAACAAAACTTAATGATAAAATTTATGAAAAAGAATTAATTTATTGAGTACGAAATTTATCTTAAAAAGAAAAGAAAAATTTAAAAAAAATAAAAAGAAAAAAAACTCAAACGCAGTGGAATCAGAAAAACAGGATCAAAATTAAGAAAACTGCTATCTGCTTCATAAAATAATCGTCTGCTTTTATTAACAAATAATTATATGCTTAAATTAATAAACAATCTTTTCCTTTTATATTTATTTTTCATAAAAAGACTATTTTTAACGNAAAAAAAAAAAAAAAAAAAAAAAAAAAAAAAAAAAAAAAAAAAAAAAAAAAAAAACTTGTTAATTATACCGCATTTCTAAAAAATCAGAATTTATTCAACAAAAAAAATATTGTTTTGTTAATCGATAAATATAATTGGTGATTAAAAAACGTCCTGTTCGTAATAAATAACGCATTATCCGAAATAATAAAACAATTCATCATAATAAATCAAGGATAACAAAAACTAAGTAACACAAGTGGATTTAAAATAAATCTCACATTTCACCTTTAAATTCAATACTCTTAGACAGAAGTTTCAAGTTCCTTAACTCCCGACATTAATTGATATGCGTGTGCAATGCATTTTCCACACCCCCTCGTAAATCTGAGAAAACGAAATCGGCATGCCACTCCTATAAGTTTGATTGACGGCAGCTTATCAGAAAAACAACAAACACACAGGAGAAAATAAAACATTTGTCCCCTCCCTGCCCCCTCTCGATCTAATAATCTTCAAATAAAAAAAAATAATTATTGGAATATTGCTCATTAAATTTTAAAAAAAAATCTTTTAAAGTAGATATTGAAAAATTAAATAAAGAATAATTAAATAAATAGATAAAATACTCTCAATTAGATACTGAGAGCTAAACGCATTAGTATTGCAAACCAGTTTCTGATCGAATTCGCGCTAAAAAAAAGTAAATTAATTCTAAATCTTGGTAGTAATGAGTACATCTTTCATTGAATCAAAAAAGTTTAATTTCTGTAGAACCATACTCAATTTTATACGTCATTTATTTCGATTTGTATAATTTTTTTTATTAATTATCTAATTTAATTTTAATATACCGGCATAATAGCTAAATAAATTTTATTTCAATAATTTCGTTATTCGTTCATTTATTTCAATAATTTCGGTTAGCAAAGATGATCTGCTAATTTAAAAATAAAATTTCTAATTAAAATATTCATTCATTTCGATTTAAAAATAAAACACCTATAATTGCGTATTAATTTTCTATCCTAAAATATCCATTTATTTCGATGGAAAAAAAAACATTCTTTTAATAACGTATTAATTTTCTTATTTAAAATATTCATTTATTTCGTTCAGTTATCTCCATTTAAAAGCGAAATTCGTAGCTGCCGCAATCGTTTAATGAACAAAATCAATTATTGGACGAACTCTTAATTAGTTAAATTTAAATAATTTAGCAGATTCGATTGCAAACTTTATTAAATAATGGCGTCGACAAGTATATAATTAGGAATCAATAATAACACATATTTATATGTTGTATTATATTTATTTTAAGCAATTCATTTATTTATTTTAAGCAATTCATTAAATATATATAAATATATAAAAATACATACCTTGTATTAGAAAAACAAGTCCCATGCATCCAGCGCATTCTAGAAAATGAAATTCCAATTTCCATAAAATTCCAAAATCCAAAGCAGAACAGACGAAAGTAGGATAGATGATGAATGAACCAGATGAACGTGAAATTTCTAGCTGTGACGTCATATAGCATTTGAAACTCCTTACGCTGATTTCGCGAATCAGCAATTTTATTGGCGCTTTACCATCACCCATTTGGGTGAGGCACTAGGACAGGACAATAAGGGGGAGGGGAAAGCGAAGTTTTTTATGGGATTGAAAAAGGAAAATTGTGGAACGCAATTAAAAAAAAAGTTAGATAAGTGACAAGAGCTTAAAAATAGTAAATAAAAGTTACTATTTTTTAAGACATTGACTTTAAGTGAGAAAAGTGACTCCGCCGAGCCCTGCTTTATATCTTCTATGTGGTTTCTATAATACGAAATTAGTGCAAATGAACCAAATTTTAAATTGAAATTATTATGCATGCATTATATAATGAATGATCAACAATAACATATGTTCAACAATATTATCTATAATCAAATTCAGTTTTAAGCAAACAATAGGCATAAAATAACTTACCATAACTTATCAGTAATGGGTCAATCCCGATTCTACTTCCAACAGGAAGCACCTATAAAATATATTTATGAATTCTATGTTTATAATAAGTTAATAGAAAATTAAAAAATTAAGTTTATAACTTATGCTATGTATATTTATATTTACATATAAACAAATTGAAAAACATACATAAGTTTTTTAATTTCTCATACGTATAAAAGCAGCTAAAGAAAATCATGGCAATTTGAAATTTGTCAAAATCAATCATAATGAAGTTTTAGATTTGTAGTAGCCTTTAACATTACCACAGTATTTTTGAGAAAAAGTGTTACAGCTAGAAAGAAAAACAAGTTTGTTTTTTTTTTTATCAGAATTTCTACTTGGGGGAAAAAATTATAAAAATAAAATATAATACTTGTCCACAAAAAATATATAAGCAAATTAAAGAAAGCATAACATCCAAAAAATTAAAAAATATGAAATTGCAAATCAGAAGACGCCACAAAAGAGAGTTATAGTTATTAATTTATAACTCTCAATAACCATTTGTTTCAATTTCTTTTAAGGCAAGAATTTTGGCTTTTAATAATACAGTAATGAACCGATTATCCNTAATGAAATAAGTTATTTTGCTGTAGATAATTATGCTCGTAAAGAACAAAAAAAGAAAAAAAAAAGCTGAACACCTCACATTTTATTTATGCATTTTGTATTATAAATATTAAAATTTATTTAAAAAAAGACAGTTTTGAGATTTTATATTTGTCCAGTCAAAGCTAAGGGGAAAAATTATAATATATAAATTGTATAATTGATATAATACATTTAAAGTGCTGTATAATTCATTAATTGTTAGTGCTTTTGGAGTTTTGTATATAAAAGTATAAGCAAGAAATAAAAAAAAAGAAGATTAAGTTCTTACGTTGCAAAATGAATTTGATCTTGCTTGGTGACGTGTTGTCTTCCCCTAGAGCGTAGGTAATCTACCAGAGATCCCTTGGACATAAACTCAGTAACAATGTAAATAGAAGGCCAATCAAACACTACACCTAACAACTGCACAAGATTCCTATGACTTAAGGATCTGGAAATAAATTTTAAGTACTTTGAGAACGAAACTATGTTTACATTGAGAATTTGTGTCTAAGAATTATTAATATAAAGTTTTGCTTATATGATTAAGGAAACACATTCGTGATGCCTATCAAAATGTTCTTGGAATGTTTAAGTTTATTAAATTTTAAGCAAAAAATAAAATAACTTACGTCATGACAGAAGCTTCTACCAAAAAAGATTGAGCTGCCTTGCTGTTATCTTTAAGAACTTTTACAGCTACCTTTTGTCCTCGCAAACAGCCGAGCACAACATCTAAGCAGAATTCAGACAAATAATAGGATTAAGAATTTAATAAAAACATTGGAAGAGTTTATGTACAGTGCACGAAATAAAAAACAGATTGTCACATACTAAGATTCAATCACGATAAGTCAAGTGAATAAATTTAAACGTGCTATTTTTTTTTTGTTTTTTTGCAGACTACATTTTAGTTATAAAATCAGGCAGAAAAGCGTACTTTCTTTAAATAAACGTGTCTTTTTCATCGGATATAGAATCTTGGTCTTTAAAATAAGGGCAGGAAGTGTGACCATAATTTAGACCTATATGGTTTTCTTTTTAGACAGAAGAGTATTCTGAAGGTTTAGATCCGTAAAGTTGTGTTAAATTTTTGCATATTTGTCTCTGGGCCTATTTCAGAGATTCTTAGCATTTTAAGACACAATCGTAAAATTTGCTTATCCGAAAATAATTTACAAGTAAAAATAAATGTTTCGCATTTCTTCATTATCTAATTTAATAAAAGGTAATAAATTTTTGAATTGTAAGTAACTTTAACGCTTGTACAGTTTGTAATTTAATAATTTAAAACTATGTAGCTTAAAATGAAGTAAAATTTTGCATATCTTAGAATAAAGGAGTTTTAAAAATTGAACAAAATTCTTTTCATTCACTTTAAATAAAAAAAAGAAGAGGAAAAAATGTGATTTTAGTCATTAAAGAGAAAGTTTCACTTATCCTTTGCTTCGTTTTTCCTTTTTTCTTTCAACATTTAATCAGCATTATTTATATTATTATGCTAAACAATAAGTTAACTAAAAGTCATTTAAAAAAAACTTTACTGTATAAAAATTGATGTTAACCAGATTAACAATTACTCTTTAATTATTTTTGTTGAATAATATGAGTTTACTTTCACAATTCATAATTATTGGACTTGCTCAAAGTTCAAATCATTCAGGATCTGAGATTTTTCACTATATTACTTATATTTGTGTTAGTCAAACAAGTAAAATTTTGATAAATTTGACCAACCATAATGCTCAGAACACTTTCCCCATACTTTATGTTTAATATCTATTTTAAGGGGTTATAAGTATATATCAATTAGGATAAATTCACAGAAAGTTTATTGATCAATCCACATACACACATTGTATAAATACAAAATGTTAATTATTATTTATTTATTCAAGCATCTTTTTTTTTAATCAGTTTTATCTTACATGTTTGGAAACTTTAACAAAAGCATCTAATTAATGTATAAAATTTTTTAAATATATCAAATTCATTGCACTATTATATCAATATTAACATATTATAATTAAATCATGCATAATAATTTTAATTACAATTATAAATTAGTTATTTTATTATCTATTATCATACCTGCCAATATGAAAAGGAAAAACTCCAGTCGATTTTACGAAATAATATAAATTTCATGATAATTGTTGCATAATGTACTATATATTTTACACATAGGGAATTTTAGGGATTTTTATAGTCATCAAAACTGAAAAATTGCAATATTTTCCAGTTATGATGGACATTAACCATGCTTAAAATGCTATGTATTATATATACTCATAATTTCGAATATTAAAATGCATTTAATTCATCAAAGATAGTTAAATTTTTTAAAATTAATTTAAAAACTGAGTTCTGAATAAAAATGAAATGAAAATGTTAGAATAAAAAAAGTTTTGAACTGGTGTAACCCTTTCGCGACAACTGTCACATATATGTGCCAGCAAGAAACACACTCACTTCCCGTCAGACACACCGGTGTGACAGAGCGTTTTCTCGTTCACCCCCGGCCGTCACTCTTTTGTGCCAGTGTCCTGGTACGTTTAAAAAAATAAAATTTCTGCCAGAAGGTGACATTGTATGTCCATATGGTTTCAGATACATGTAGATTTGACCTTCTACTCAAAATAAGAGTAATATGATTCACATACACGTGGTTTTTAGGGGGAAGGAATGGAGGAGAAGGAAATGTTTTATGACAGGTCCAATTTTTAGTGCAATGTTAGTGTTTTGAATTTTTTCATACGAAAAAAGAATTTTAAGTCATACATTTGGTTTTCAGATATATAATGTTAAAAGTTATTAAATGGTAAGTACATAAAGAAAATAAAATGTGTAAAATATATATTTAAACAAGAAATGACTTAAGTAAATAAAGTATCTACAGAAATATATATAAAGCATATGCCATTTAAACACTCTACAGAACATTATTAAACAACACATTGATATTTCAGTCATTTCATGGATGTAGGCTTAACAGCAAAAAACCTTTCGGCCCTGGAGAGACACTCGCGAGAGAGACTGCCGGCCTCAGCGATAAGAGCGCAGTTGCGCTTCCCGTCGCGAAAGGGTTAAGGTTAAAATGAGGTTCATTTCATTATGTATTAGTAATACTTATTTAAATATTCAAGTAATAATCAGTACAAAAATTCTATTTCAATAGGGAATTTAACTCAAATTTAGGGAATTTTCTAAAATGTGCAAAAACCAGAAGAATTTTAATTAAACCAGTACACCTGGAGAAATTGGAAAAATTCAGCAGTCTACTGGAAAATCCAGTAAAGTTGGCATCTATGAAAATTGTTTTTTGTTTACTAAGACTAAAATAATGATTTTTCAAGTTTACATGATATAAAAGCACGATGATAGGATAATAAATAAATAGCCATCTTCAATTACAAATAGCTAGACACACTCTTATATGTCTAATACATTCAAAACAGTATATTTATTTTACAATTAATCTGATTCTAAAGTTTCTGAAATTTTGACAAAAGTTGATTTTGAATTAAGCCATATATATATATTTATTTATATACTTTATAAAATATCCTAATATTCTTTTTTTGTAGGCTCTGTATATATGTGTATAATAATGAAAGAAGAAATGCAAATACCACCAAATTCTCCTTTTCCAATAACTTCACCGAGTTTTAAGTCTTCTAGTTTTATAGTCCAACCAGCTTTTTCGAACTCTTGTGAATCAACAGATAGTTCTGGACCCCCTTTCTTTGGAACAGATTGTTCTAACCTGGTGCATAAGCCATCAGCATCATTCTGATAATGCTACCATTAGAAATATATATTATAGCTTAATATCTTTACAAAATTTTAATAAATATTAATGAAAATTACTGTTTTATTGATATGAATATTTATTATATAGAGGTTTGAAACTATTATCTGACAAAAATATATTATAAGTTACAATGCATAATCAGAATTTGAAGAGGATACTAAGACAACAACTAGTAATTTAAACAGAATTATTTTACAATTGACAATGTTGCCTAGGCCTGTATATGTGATTTATTTATGTAACAAAATTTCAGATTGTTGTCCAGGAGATGATTTTGTCATAGCAAGTAGAAAATTTCTAGTGACCTCTAATGACCTGGTTTTTCTATCATTTTTTCTTTCCTTTCACCGTAATATTTTAAATTCTGAAATTTTTAATGAGGTAATTATAACACAAAAATTTTGAATTTCAGTTATGACTTGTAATAACTGTATTTCAAAATTTAATCGGTGATAACTCTAAGAAGCTTGATTCACGACAATTATATCTTAATTCCGGGTTTTCTGATAATTTTATTGGTAGTTTTCTATAACGCTTTCTTGTTTATTTCAACATAATTTTTAAAATCCCCATATTTAATTGCAATGTTACAAAAACTTTTGATTAGACTATTACACTGCAAATCATTTTGTGACACAGTTGTTTCACGTCGATTCTGATATAAATCTGCATAGTTTTTCCATCATTTTTTGATAGTTATCGTTTTTTTTACAGTCTCTATAAGGTTTCTCAAGCTCCGATAGTTTTAAATATTTATATTAACAATATTATATATTTATACTTCTACTATGATACTGCGACCACTAAAGTTCTAATTTAAATTATCCTTTTTAAAAAGTGTTTAATTTCGGACAATTCTGTCGTAAATTCACACTATTTCACCAAAGTTTATCAAATTTCTATTCTTCTGATGTAATTTGCAACACCGAAGTTTCGAATTTGAGTAATCACATTTTGTTTTGTGAAAATTTCATCGTTAATTTAAATTATTTTCAGACTGATTATTACACACAAAAATATTTCCACATAAAAATATTTTTAAAGTGGTTTTATAACTACACACAAATTTTAAATTTGAATAAAAAACTTTTGACGCACTATATTCACAGCTATACCATTACAAATCAATGTCATTTTCCAATTTTTTTCCGGCATGGCACTTATTACAATAGTTTTGACATATTTTATGAAGTTTTGATATTTTAAATACCATACTTTTACTACAGCAGAATTTGAAATTTCACATTTGAGTAATAAATTTATGTAGAGCTCATTCTAGGCAGAAAAAAGGGCAGGGTGCAAGATTTTAAAAAAAGATCATTATTACTCTAAAAAGGCAATAATTTATTTCTATGGACTTCACACGTTCTATGAAAAAACATTGTCAATTAGTGAAAGAATTTCTTTTTTTTTTTACTTTACTAACAGTAGCAAAGCAATCATATTATTTACTAATTTTTATTATTTAATTAGCATATATATCAAGTTATTGAGCTAATTAGTTTAGTAATTTATTTAAAATGCATGCATATATTAATAAAATAATAAATGTATGTTTTTAAGTGTCTGTAGTTATGATTCAATAATTAAAATGATTAATAATAATTAAGATTTAATGATAGCGTAAGCAACTGCAAACTTTCAAAGATAAGTGCAACAAGGGAGTGTGACGGCTATTTTTCCTTTCCCATATAAATCTATGTATTGACAGCAATGACAAACTAAATAAAAATAGTTGAAAATTTAAGAAATCCATTGTACAGTTTGGAGAAAAAATAAAGAAGGATTGAGGAAAGAAAGGGTTTAGAGTCTATTACATCAGGGGCAACAGGGTGGATTCTTTTGAGTAAAAGGGCAGCAGGGTGATGCCTGTTTACCCTGCCTAGAATGAGCTCTGATTTATGTATAATCTGATTTGCGACAACATAAAATTATGTGGGTTATAAAATAATTAAGTGGGCATAATATAATTATAGTATATGGAATTTTCAAAATAAGAGCACTTTTCAGATTTAAAATTGATTTATAAAATGCACAAATTATTTATAATAAAAAATTTTTCGGTAAAAAATTAAGAACCTTGAATATTGTAGTCCTGTGTTAGATTACTAATTATAAAAAATAGATCAATAGATCGAAATTACCTCTACAAGTCTTGACAAATTTTCAAAATATTCTTCTTCGTCAATGGTTAATTTGTTTTCTTTATAAATAACTCTGTAATGTTCCACTTTACTTTTATAACAAACACAGAGTGTATAGTCTCCAGGGAAGTTAGTGCTTTCTCTAACAAGAAACAGTCCATCCTCTCTAGGTTGTAAAAGTATTTCTGCTTCTTCACGTGTAATTTTCCCATGAAACCAGCTGTAGTAAGAGTGTATTAAAAACAGTCAAACTATGTTACTTGTGTTCTAGCATGATTTAAATTACATTACAATTTTTCATTATAAATATTTTCAGAGAAAAATTAATAAATTAAATTGAATAATTATATTAACAATCCTAAGGTACATAATTCAAAAACAGTTGGATGTTATAGCGCAGAACACTTTAAAATGGCAAACATTAATGAAACACTGAATAGATTTTTAAAAATTTTAGAGCTAATTTAGTTTATTGAATAGGTTTCATTATATGAAGAATCCATTTACTTAATATAATCTTTTATGAAGGGTTTGTTAAGGGAACCAAATTATTTTCTAAAAAGACTCATGCACTAAACACAAAATGCTAAATATAAAATGTGCATCATATAAAAAATATTAGTCAGTTTTGTTTTGTAATTCTGACAAATATTTTGCTTCTTTTAAAAATGTAAATAATATAACTGATAATTTAGAATTCAGTTTAAGGTGATATCTGGCTGTTTTCTTACACTACAAACTACTATTTCTCCAAGTTATTAAATGAAGAAACACAATTCAATTCCAAAAAGAAAATCATGAACATTTTTTTTCAGGTAGTTCCGTATCTAAAGTTTTGTTTGAGGACTTGTAAAAATTTTGATATTTCAGATACAAAATTTTCAACAGTCTGTAAATTTTCTTTACATTGGATTAAAGTAGTACAGTCCATTTTTAAAATCTACTGAGAAACATAAATAATTTTAAATAAATACAAAAAATTATAATAAAAAAATAAATAAATACTCACGGCATAGCATTTAGTTTTACTTCAGAACGTTTCTGAATGTAATTAGCAGGAATGAGTCCTTCACGGCAATCCCCATGTCTAGCTTTATACCAATTAGGATCCTAAGGATCATAGATAGTTAAACATAAAATAAAGAAAGGCTGTATATTTCGAAAAATTAAATGAAAATTAATTTTTGATTGCATCTCTTTTTGAGAAGTTATGCCTTTAGAATAAAAAAAAAATAATAACAAAATATAATTTTAACTTTTGTAACTGTAGATATGATCATATTCCATGAAAAAAGCAATCTTTAACAAGATACTGCCAATTATTATTTTTAAGTTGAAATAATATTTGTTTAAAATAAAAATAAAATAATAAATTAATACATTTAGTTCATAATAATAACAGAGAAATTTTTTTTTTTTTTTTAAATACTTAGTTTCAGTTTTTACCAATTATTTTTCTATATTTCAATTATGAAAACTGTACTTTAACTACGTATTAGCTAAATTATGAAAACTGTAATTGCGTAAGGCTAAGCTGAGCATAGGAGATTCTTTTTTTAATTCTATTCTTGCATTATGCTGAATTTCATTCAAATTATTATATTAATGGCTTTAAAAATAAAAGCAGATTAATAGAACAAATATTACTAGCAGATTATACAAAGGATTAATAATAATCAGGTAAGGTATAAGCAAATAGACTTTTCTCTTAAAAGATAAAGTAACCAATTCTGTGAAATTTTTTAATATAAATGAATAATAATTAAATATCCATTTTAAACTAGTTTTCAAAAAAAAAACTTTCTATGTTTTGAAAAATATACAATATGCATTCAAATAAAAGAACATAGAATTCATAAGTATGAAAATATACCTACAGAAAAGATAGCATAAAGTAATACTTACTTTTGTTGGAGTAACTATTGTCATGATGTCCCCTTTTTGAAAAACTAAATCTTCTTCAGAGCTACCCTTGAAACTATAGCGAGCAATGACTTCTGTCCCTGGTTGCCAACCCTGTAAATTATCATGAGTGAAGTTTTATCTTTTCAATTACATGTTACATCTTTGATTCATTACATAGCATGTTGATGTAAATTGCTAAATAAAAATTTTTATAAGGGTTTTTTGAAACACCAATATTTCTTTTTAATATTACCAGATTTAATGCAATATTTTCATACTAACCATTAACACTAAACATACCAAAACTGGTCAAATGACCGTTTAAGAACTTTGGGATCGAAAATATCTTATCGTTTTTGCACATTTGACTTCATGACTTTTTCTAACAATTATATACAGATAATATTCTATTATTATTTTTTCGTATTTTGTTTGTTTCAAATAATATTCGTCGTATACCTATTTCTACCACAACCGGTCATTTGACCGGGTGAACAATTTATTGCTTTATAAGGTTATCGGATCTGAAATTACAATGCAATGCGTGTTCAACGTATTGCATTCGATTAGTTACATATTTCTGCAAAGACTGTTCCGTTGTTACTTCAATCAGAATAACTGTGAACTGTGTGTTAGTTTTTACCCAGAAAAATGTCGAAACAATCAAGACAGCACAAGTTTTTCGAAGAAATAATATTAATTATTAGAATAACTATCAGAATTATAATTCTCATATATATTCTTATAATTATAAGAAGTATAGAAATACTAATAATTAGAAGAAATATGTTTGCAGAAAATGTACAATGGAAACACCCTGTATATGTAAAAAATTCGTTGAGTAATGAATTAAAAATTCTTATTCTTTGTGTTTGTTATACATAAAAACTGACAATGTACAAATATAAAATTTTGTTCAATTATAATTAAGTTTTTTTTAGTTTATTTCCTTCATAACATCCACATTTCATACATTCAATCAAGAAACATAATGTCCGGTCACGCGACCGGTAGGTATATATTAAGTGTTGGTATGTTTAGTGCTAAAAACATGGTTAAGCATCTGAACACATGAAAAAAGGACAAGATTCAAAACAGTATTTCTCTTTTTTATAAACTTTAAAACCATATATTAAAGGAAATGTTATTAACTATTAAAGGAAATGTTAACTAGTGATGTAACGAATAGTGATGGGGCCGAATATTCGGCCAAATTTTAGGCCGAATACCGAATATTCGGTGGCCGAATACTTACTTTTTAAAAATTTCTCTTTTGATTATAATTAAAGTAATTTTCAAATTTTAAATTAAAAATTTAAATATTAACAAAATTGCTTTTTTAATCTTTGTATATTTGAAAAATTTTAACAACTTTATTTATTTTTTGTAATAATTTAAATATCTTGATGCCAATAACAAGGCAATATGGCTTTTATAAATCTAAATAATTAATAATAGCATATTTTAGTTATAGTTATACTTGTAATTTATATGCTATTTTATTTAAAATAAGAACTCATTACTACTGTTAAATGTATTCTTAACTTTCTTTTTTGTCAGAAAAATTATTAAAACTCAGAAAATTAAGAACTTTTTAAAAAGTTTCACTTTTGAAATTTTAATTTTGTAATTAAATAATTTTCAAATTTTAAATTAAAAATGAAATAAATATTAACAAATTTGCTTTTTTAAACTTTCTATATTTTAAAAAAAATTTAACAACTTGATGTATTTTTTGTAATATTTTAAATATCTTGATGCCAACAATAAGGCTTTCACAAATCTAAATAATTAATAATAGCATATACTTCATTATTCGGCCGAATAACTTCAGTATTCGGCTAGGCCGAATATTCGGCAAAAGGGCCGAATACCGAATAGTGGTCGAATATTCGTTACATCTCTAATGTTAACTATTAAAATATAATTTTTCAAATGAATTAGGTTTTAATAAATTACAAACATTTTGTGAGATGTATTTGTTTACAAATGTAGAAATATAAACTAATTATAATGCAATGAAGGTTTGAAAGCAATTATGCTTCGAACAATACATAAATAAATATAAATAGCTTAACAGCTAGGTCAAGAAAAATAAATTGAATGAAGAATGTATTCTTACTCTTTGAGACATTTTGTCAGGATGTTGGTTTCAAACAATGTAAAAGGATAAATTTTTTCTAAAATAAAAGAGCCAATTTTAATGCAACTAAATTATTTACTGTGAAAAAATAGATACTAAACTAGGTATTATTCCATTAACACAATTTCATAAAACTGGTTATTTACATCATAGACTCTACAGATAAAAGAAAAACCATCTATTTCTTTAAAAAAAACTATAAACACTCTGATTTGCACATTGATCTTTCTTGGATCTACTTGAAAAAAAATTAAAATCAAAACTATAATAGGATCTTGAAAACTCAATTTTACTAGGATAAAACTATCATGAATAAATAACTGAAAAAATCAAATTATTGAAGAACATAAATTTAATAATCTACTGCATTCTTAATTTAAAGAAAAATAAAATCTAGGAGTAAAGATGATTTGCCCCATTTTTAAGAAGAGAAATGATAATTTTGAGAAAAACATAATAAAAAATGTTTTTAAAGTTATATAAAAGATGGAATTTTTTTTAATAAGGTTAATAACAATATCACATTATACTCATTCATAACTTAAAAAAATTAAATAAATGAAAAAAAAATGCAAATGATAAGCACAATCTTAATTTAAATCATCGGTGTTAGAATACACAGTTGCAAAGGCTTTTCTTCAGTTTTGAAAATGCAATATTTCAGAATTAAAAAAGGCTTAGTTATTAAATAATTAATTTATTTTCCTAAGTCTTATTATATGATACTAATGAAAATACTAAGAATTTAAAAAAAGTTTTGTAATGAATTTACTTTACTAAGTTTTATTATATAATGTAGCTCAATTAATGTAAAATGAATTAATCACTGAACTGATTTCATGATTTGTCCAAAAAGTAAGTAAATTAGTTATATAAATTAAAATTATTATAAATTATGCTTTTATTAAACAATAATAAATTAGAAAATAATCAGTGTCGTATATTCATATCAATAATATAATTTAAAAAAATTTTTATTATATATTTTTTACACTTTGCCATGCATTACAGTTAAAAAGAGTATTGATAATTAAAGGCACACATTAAGCAGAGATAGTTACTGAACTAATATAATTTATACTTTTTCTACATTTATCACCACATAGTGTGGCATATTTGTAGTTTTTATCCTCAATATATAAATGCAAACTTGTTATATTTTCAAAACAACTGTGTTAAACATTGTCCAGATAAACAGTGTTGATATGATAAGTCATTTTCAAGCATATGAAAACAATTAACACAATTAAAACTGAAAAAATCTCTAATTTCCTGTAGTTTAGGCACTGATGTCTCCTTTAAAATCAATTTTGGTAATATTTAGGGAATCCATAACATACTCAAGGCTCAGGTAAATGGATGTTTTCAACTTTCTTGTTCATTGACATACAAGTGCAAAATGAATTATTTAGATTTTAGAAATATATTAAAACAATAAAGCTTAAAGGTTTTATGACACAACGGTCAGTTACTTTGCGATATTTAATTCAAAAAGCTATAAAATGAGAATCACATAATGTAGTCTGTGTTTTCTTTATTTCTTTCTTTTGATTTGATCAGCACAATAAGTGCGTGTATAATATGAAAAACGCTAATCAATACATTTACAAAAAAGTCACTGCAACAATGCAGAGCACATTAATATATTTTTGCGCAATGTTAATTATTAATTTAAATAGCTGTCAAAGCATTTTAATACTACATAAACAAATGTTCAGTAGCACACCATATATCTTTTTGACGACCCTTTAGAGTTGTCATCTTCCTGTTCCAAAGCGATATACGACAGATAAATTTACATAAAAATAACAAATTCTATCTAATTTTTTCACAGTAATTATAGTTCTATTTAAATAATCCAATAAATTACGCAGACTGATCTGATGTTTAGATTCAGCCAGCAATATTATTTTTGCATACTGGATACAGTTAAAGTTAGTAAGATAACAAAATTTTTAATATTCTATTTAAGAACAAGAAAGTGAATGTCTTGTGTTTAATATAATATTATTTAAATCATTAAATTCAGACTGTGAATAAATAAGAATAATTTATTTATAACTTTTCTTTATTTATGATTTCGATATCAAGTAATATATAATCTTAATTTTTTAGTAAATTCACCATGCATTCGTAAATAAAAACTTGAACAATGCAATGCTCGGATGGAATGAATTATATCAGGCTCTTTATGTAAAAACTGCTTATAAAAGAAACTATAAAAGTGCTTCAGTTTAAACGGTTCATACGTTTCATGAGATTTCTCCGGCTCCATTTAAAACCAAAACAAAATATTATATTCGAACTCATCATTTCTACTTTAAAATGTCTTACAGTCTAGGCTAGCAATATAAATTCGAAATATATTAATTGTTGTTTGAAAAACCAAATTTTTTTTTATCTTATGAAGTAATATCCTTGATGATCTTCATTCTAGTAATTCTTTATGATTTGTTTTTAATAATCACGTATCCAGATTGCTGCTTCGGCTTTTACCGAGTTTTTCATTGAATTGAGATATTTAAGAAATTTTTTTTAAGTTTCAATAAAATTGTTTTGCAGTATTTCCCGAAGAAACGATAAATAAAAAAAAAGTCAAAGTTAATTTGTGTGGCTTCTCTTTTTAAACTAAATTAACTTCTCTCCTTAATCTCATTATAGTAGAAGCTCCTTTGCTCAACATTATTATGAAAAACATTTTACTTATTTAATATAATTTCTTATTAAGTAATTCACTGTTATGTTAATTCTTTATTTACTGCCCTTTGTTCGTGTTATTTATGTTTTAAAGATTTAATAATAAAAAATATGCCTAAATATATTAAAATATCAGTAAATGAAACTAAGTAATGAAAGTGTCACATTATATGACACTACTTTGTAAATGTAACTTATATCAGTTATTAATTGATTTGTTCATATATTAGTTTTTATTTCATAAACTCTTGAAAATTTTTTGGTTGCACCTTTATAATTCAGGACAAAAATTTTTTTTTTAGAAAAAAATTCTCACGAAGTCTGTATGAAAATTATTATACTATAAGAATTAGTCTGAAATATTTTTATGATTCATTATTTAAATGTATTTATCGTAATTTTTTCAAAATAAAATTGCATGTAAATCATACAAATGTTTCTTTTTTAGTGTTAGAAGTAATATGGAGGATTTAATTGAAGCCTTTGCTGTGTCACAAGTGACTACCGATCCGAATTCTACTGCTGCTGAACATCCCCGATTTGCACTTTATAAGGCTAAGAACCGTTTGTCTAGTCAAGATGAGAGGAGAAGAAAATTCTTAGAGGCCCAAAAGCAGTAAGTTTAATATTGAATTGATCATTAAAATAATCTGCCCAAAATTATATTTTTGTCCTAAATTTGTTTAATAATTTTATTATAAGTAGGTATAAATGTCATCTGCTAGTAGGAAAAATGTTCTAGTTGTCAGTTTGACTGAGTGACAACTGGACATTCATCATATTTCATTGAATTTTGAGCTTCTGTGGTGATAAAGTTTAAAGAATGAGGAAAATTAGATGAGCCCAGTGAGTTCATTAGTCTTTGGAAACTACATAACTCCAAGAACTTCCATACTATTTGAAATATGAATGCTCTACCTCTTTATTGTTCTATTAGTATTCATATTCATAATTCTTTTAGTCATTGATGGAACTAACAAAGAATTTTGGAACCAGAAGATTTAAATTTGAACAATTAAGGCTTTTAATTAGAACTAATCAAACACCTGCATCAAATAAAGGAACTATGTAATTTGGTACTCAGAATTATTCTTTCTCTTTCAGCTACTAATAAAGAAGAAAATAATTTTTTATAAGAGTTTGTTTATAATTTTGCCTGTATAAATAAATCTGTTGTACTTTTTCTTTCCTGCGCTGGAGAATTACAAGTTTTAAGAGATGCATCATAACTTATTTTTTGCCTTGCATTTACAATATTTTACTTACTTGATATGCTATGGTGCATAAGCAGATCATTGGATCCCTTATGTCGGGCTCTATAATTTCCAGACAAATATTTTTGTAAGATTCTTTCTGTCATTTAATTTTTGACCTCCAAAGCATCAAAAATGAATCAAATGCTCTTGAATAGTTTCTAATCAACTACCTAATAAGTTTCTTTCCTAATCAATTCTAATCAACAACTCATGTTAGGAGGAAATTTTTTTTTTTGTGTACTTTTTTGAGGGGAAGAGGTTCTTGTTACTCTGTGATCCTCTCTGAGATAGAGAGGCAAATCAGGAGTATTTTAAAACAGGTTGAGTGCCATCCAATAAAAAAATATATTTTTTTAAAACTATTAGTAAACTCAAATATTTTTCTCCTATAACTAATGGCCTTAAAAATAAACAATTAGAACATTATTTAAATACTATTAAATATATTAACTCTGCCTTATGTTATTAACCAGTATTATTTATTAAAAATATTAGTTATGGCCTAATTGGTGTGTAATAAAAACCTATGTTTTGTATCGTCATGAAATTTTGAGTACTACAGCCTGTTACAGGTCGAGAGTAACGCTTCAAATTTTCTACACTTTACTCTATGGAGTACTATTATTTTCCATCTGTATAATATTGTTATGAAATGGTTTATTATAAAATGGTTTATTATAAAGTATTTAAATAATTTTGTTTATTATTGATTATATAATATGTGAGTAGTCCCTTAATAAAACTTGCTTACTATATAGTTTTAGGAAGAAAATACTTAAAATAATTTTTTTAATTGTATTTTGTTCTTACCCAATTGTGTAATATATTAATTTTTAAAAAGAAATCCTAATTAGTAAGACTTTCTTTAAGTTTGTCATATGTATTATTTACACAATTTTCCATAATTCATCAAAACAGCTGTTAGCATTTTTTAAAATTTTTTTGTTGTTGCCCGAGTTAATAATTTCTAGATAAGAGTAAAAACATTTAAAAGGTAATAAAGTAATTGAAACCAAATTAAACCTCTCAGTGAAGAAATGGAACTTTCATTAAACTTTTATAATATAATATAATAAACTTTTTTAAACATAGGCTTTTATTACACATCAATTAGGCCATAACTAATATTTTTTATAAATAATATTGATTTATTAATATTTAGCAGGTTTTGATAAGTGACTCACTTGCTATATAATTAACATAAGCGAAATTATATAGGTATTTTGTAATAAACCATTTCATTAAACTGTTTCTTAAAATGCAAAACATTAAATTATTTTTAATTTTTTTCTCGTTTAGGTGTTCATTATCAGTTGGGAGAGGGCTTTATTAAATAAAAAAGCAACCAATTTACTTCTTACTTTCACTTACTAAATAATAATTATTTACACTATTTGTTTTTTGTGGTTGACTATTTCTAATTCCTTGCTTCTCAGGAAACGTTATGACTATGCCAGCCATGCTAGAAAACTAGCTACTGATGAGTGGGGTGAAGAGGAGGAAACTGAAGACAAAGAGAATGACGGCATGGAATGTGAGGAAATCAGCATAAAGCCTCCAAGATATTATAAAGATCAGGTCTAATAATTTTTATACATTTTCTTGTTGACAACAGGTCAATCAGTCAAGTCAATGCTTAGAAAAGTCTTGGGAAAAATTGTTCAAACCACAATTTTTTTAAATATCGCTCAATAAACATGAAACATCTTGAATTCTCTATGAGGAAGAGTGATAACAGGGCTTAATCCAGGTTTTCAATCCTAGTACCTATTTTTGTGAAATTTTTTTTTATTTTTGTGAAAATTAAGTATTGCTAAAAAAAAACTACATATGTATACAAAAAGTACAATACTATAAAAAACATACACATATTGCGCAAGGAATTGCTTATAAGACAGCTTGCAGATTAATTCCATTTATTAATTCAATGTAATTTATACAGCCAGCCAGCATCGAAATTTTTAAACTTATTTACTAATAAAATTTATTGAACTTAATATAAGAAATTATTATTTTGATATTATGTTAACTTTACTTTTGAATTAATGGTTGAAAAAATAATAAAAATACAGAATACATAGATAAAATTATATCAATCACAGAGATATTTTGCGATTTTCAGTATTTTTAAAGATAGTAATTATGTTTTGAGCCTGTTCATCAGATAATAATTTGGATCCATTGAAAATTATGTTTAGATGACAATTTAAAGACTTCTGTGAAATGCTGCATCTCAGNGTGCTCATTATAGTTGCAGCATCAGTAGCTGCTAAATTTATAAGTCCTAAAAAATTCTCTTGAACTTTTCCATTAGGAACTTTAAATCTGGCTAATAAGCCTAGTTGCTCTCTTTGTGCTTTGTCCATGCTTTCATCTGCAAACAAAGCAAAAGCATCACACACTTTTAATTGTGATAACATACTTTCTTCAATGTATTCGGAAATACATTCCAAAAGGTTTTGTACAGAAACTCGTGATAAATATGTTGCATTTTTTGCACAAGTTTCTAAGTGTCTCCTAATGTCTGTATCTTGAAGATCATTGCCCAAAAATTGTATTAAACTCTCAAAATTTTCTAAAACAGCCCATTGCTTTTGTACCATAAAGTTTAAAACTTTAACAAATTTCTTCATTACAATGTTATTTTTTTCTTTATCATTTTCGGCTCCTTTTTGAATTTGCTCTGAAACATTGAATTTTTTAACTGAATTGATACTGCTTGTTGCATTAATATGCATTCTACTGTCTTCATGTTTCTTCATGCATCTAGTTGGATGCCCAAGAAAATTTACCCCTTCAGTTATCCAAGGTCCTTTATTATTTACAACAGAGCACACTCTGCATAAAAACCCTCCAGCTGAAGGACTATAGTAAATCCATTCTTTACATTTTTCATACTTTGTGACATTGGTTAATTTATTTTCCTTATCGATGTTTTCAGGCTTTTTGCTACTGATGAAATTGACTTCGCTTTCGACATTTTCCTCTATCGCAGGAACAGCATCGCTTTTTTCTGTAACAAAACAATCATGTAACTCTTCAATCATTGGTTCCGTAGCATTTTCAATGCACTGTGCCTCGTTGTCAACTGTTACGGTTTTTTCAGATGGCGACTGTTGTGACAGTTTCTCCTCAGTTTTTTCAGACTGAAAAAATGTTTTAATTGATTCGTTCCTACACTATCGATCGTGCGTAAACGCTTCATGTAATAATCGCTATTCCGTGAGCCACCCGCTCCACTTAAATTTCTTCCTCGCTTCATTATAAAAACTTTTCATAAATCTTGTTAAAAAATACGAATGGAACACGTTTGACGCTAAATCATAACAAAAACACTGGTCACCTGGGAAAATGAGTTTAGTTGTTTACGCGCTGGCTCAATTTAGCCGGTTGCCTAGTATAAAAACTTCACCACTCACTCCGATTGAATGGCGTATTTAGGAGAAGTGACGTCAGCATATCAAGCCTTTTCGAGCTAGTGCGGTTGCGCAGAACGCCGTCCGATGGCGTACCATACGGCGTTCACTGTGAATCCACTTTTCCGTGAACCGCTCGGAAAACTATTCAGCACTTTAATTCCTTCTAACTTTCTTTTTTATTTTCGTGAAGATGAGTTTTTTTTTGTGAAGGTACCGATATATTTTTTTTTAATTTTGTGAAGGTACCGATTTTTTTAAAAAAATTTTGTGAAGGTACCGAAAAACGGTACCAAAATCGCCCTGGATAAGACCATCTATTCTCTATCTAGGAGGTGCTGATCCAATTCTATGATAAAAAATATTGTGAAATATCAAATATTTACCATTATTGAGAATTGAAAATTTATTTTGCGCAGTCATTTAGAAAGAAGAGTTTCGTGTATAATCATATTCTTCTTCTCTTCTTTGTCAGTGCAGCAACCCCCTGTAGCCCTTGGCTGCCTCAACAGCTGACAAACGCCTGCGCCTCCTATCCATGGCAACTCCCTTCCAATTATCTTTAGGGTTTTCAAATCATTTTGATCTCGTTGAGCCATCTAGTAGGGGGGTCTGCCTCTGGGATGTGACCCCTCGGGGTTCTTAAAGGTGATTATTTTCATGGCGCTATTTTCAGGGCTTTTCCATAGATGGCCCAGCCATCTCAGCATATTACTGCAAATTATTTGTGAAATTTGGGACTGCTTGTAGAGTCGGTAAAGCTGGAAATTATATCTGGTTCCCCAGCATCTCCTTTCTTGAATTGCGCCAAAGATGGCTCTGAGGATATTTTTTTCAAAGGTGCCTAGAGTCCGCTGTATATCTGAATTTAGGGTCCAAGTTTCACTTCCATAAAGTAGCACAGGAAGTATGAGTGTCGTATAGCAGTATGTATAACCATAACCTTTTAAAAATTTCTTTTCAGTGAGTCAAGTCTCGGGAAAATTGTTCAAACCACTATTTCTTTTAATTTCATTGCTCAATAAACATGAAACATCTTGAATTCTCTATGAATGAAGGAAGAGTGACAAGACCATCTATTCTCAATCTCGGAGGTCCTAAACGTATTCTATGATAAAAAAGATTGTGAAATATTGATTTCTTACTATTGTTGAGAATTTGAAGTTTATTCTCTTGTTTAAATATCTTATTCACTCATTTTGTAAACTGATGTGAGAGGTGGTTCATTTTGGAGTTTAAACACATATAATTCACATTATTCTTGATTTTAATTTTGCTCAATTTTCTGGACATATGTTATGTAGCGAAAATGGCTGATCGTAACCAGTGTAACACTATATGCGAAAAATGGAATTTATAATTTTAAGGGAAGTGGGTGGAAGAATAACATCAAAATCACAAATAGCTAGATTATTCAAGATGTTGAAAAGTCCCTTGTTTACATTAGTTAAAAATCATGATGCAATTCTAAAGGCAGAAGAACAAAATGTGTTTCAATTTCATAACATTGCTCTCGTAAAGCAAAATTTCAAAATCTGGAAAAAGCACTTAGTGTCTGGCTGAAGCTTTTGTACAGTTTTAAAAGACTTCTTTTGAAGAAATTTAAATTATTTTTGACCTCTAATGTGCTATATTAAATAACTTTATTGACATAAAAGAAAATGTGTATTCGTCACCTTCGTAATTCAATTTAAAGAGTAGCATGTTTTTGTAAAAAAAAAGTATAGTATTTATGAAATATAAGTGAATATTTGCACTAATTTTATGTACTCACCATTTAACAATCTAATGTTAGGGTCATTCCATGTCAGTTCATCCAGCCATGGCACCCACCGTCTCAGATTTTGATGAAATTTCGTACACTTATAGAATTTTTGATGCTGATTTCAAAAATATCAATTATATTTAAATCAGTTAAGGGGTTTAAAAGTTATAAGCATTTATATTTTTGCCAAAATGGCACATTTGCCACCATTTTGATTCACACATCAAAGGCTATTATTGATTGTAACTCACCTTATATTTGTCATAGAGCAATAATTTTTTTTTATTTTGTTCAGAATAAATTAATCTGTCATTTAAACACATTTGTATGCAAATAATTATCTTACTTAATTAGTAAATGGGTCTGTTTTGCAGTTTTTTGATCAACGGAGTTGAGTAACTTCAGGAGCTGATTTCTGGCAACTCGCCCCCTTCAATTTCAAAAATATTTTAGGCAAAGATAGTTGAAAGTGCAAACTAGCATCTGATATAAAAATTTTGATGGGCGGTTCACTCACTTTTTAAAAAAAAATATTTTTCTTATGAATTATTATGCATTAAAAGTACTGGTATAGTTTGAAGATTTATAGTCCTTAATTGTAATTGTAACTTGAGTATAATAAAATGATGTAAAAAAATTTGAATGGTAGATTATGATGAAAAACAAAGTGATCATTTATTAAATTATATTTTTTCTTCTTTCTTTGAGCCCCCCCCCCTCAAAAAAGAAAAGAAGAAATTTGAGAATGAACAAGACAAACACAATTTCTGCATCACGAACACAATTTCTGGCCAGGAATCGCTGAAATTTGCAATTTAGCTCTATATGTTTTAGCTTGATCTACACTTATGACATGAAGGGAGACTTTCTTGGTCTTATTGGAAGGAAAATTAAATAAGTCGTAACGTTTTTTTATTTTTTATATATATATAAATATTTCATACTGATACAAGATATGCTCCTCATGTATGAGGCATATAGTTGAACTTTCCTTAAAATTTAAATTGCTCCTTAATAAAATAAGTTCTATGTTCTCAAAAGAAAGTTCCAAAATCTTCTGCGAGTTTAAACTGCATTTAAAATCTTTCAAAGTTAATCCAATACTGCATAATACTTGGGTTTCCATAATAAAACTCTTCTTTAAATACCAAATTGATACATACAAAATTTTTGAAAACTTATTTCTATTCTGTTCTAAATTAATGGAAATACCATTTTATTGATTTTAAAGAAAATAAATTTTACATGAGACTCAATTCTGATTGGAACAAACAGAAATGTTCAGGCAAATGATACATTCTGATTAGTCAAATTTCTTTTTTGGGAAGGTAGGAATGGAGTGTGTCAATAGTTTTTAGTATTTTTTTTTCTATTCAGATGTTTTTTTTTTTTAAAAAAAATTTGGATGTATCTAATTATAATAAAAGTCTTACAGAATAAAAAAAGCCTGCAAGTGTTAGTGATGAAATAAGAGCATACAAATTATCAGATAGTTGGTGATTTAAAATCATTTCAAGATAATTAAAATAAATAGAAAATAAATATTTTGAGCTTTATCAGCGTTTTAAAAGAAATTTTTTAGGAGTATCTCATTACCATGACAATCATTGTGACCAGGGTTGGGGTTTTGGACGTCCTAAACTGGTTTTGGACAGGACACGTGGGTTTTACTGTCTTAAACTGTCCTAAACTGGATAAAACTGTCTTAAAGTGTTCAAAACCTTGAACTTTGGAAAACGTTAAAAAATCTATAGGTGTAACCATTGTACACATTTTAATTACTTGTATCAATAAATATTTGATATTTTTTATACAATTTACTTTAACTTATTAAAGGAAAATAATATAATATAATAGGAAAAGGTTTATAATTTTTTAAGCTCCACAATTCATTGAACAACAAAAGTCAATATCTAACCCTTTGAATATAAATATGATTTTAATACTGATAAATAATGTTTTTGCATAAGGATAAATAATGCAATATTAAATAATAAGAATTTTTTTAGAAAATACTAAATTTGTTTAAAAATTAGCCTTTTATTTTTTACAATATTTTTTTAAAATTTTTTTATAATTTCTGCATTACAGGATGATAAAAAAAAACATCTATTTAAAAAAAAATTTATTTTAAATAGGAATATATTAGTTTAAATTGGAAATACAAAATAACTGTAAAATGTATTAACAGTTTTGAAGGGCATAATATCAGTTTCAGTTATTGACATTGGTGATGTATCACCACTATGCTAAAAGAATCGAACTTGAATGAAATAAAAGTATTCTTGAATAGTACTTCTTATAGATAAATAAACCTGTTTATGAGTAACCAAGCACTTAGTCCCTAATAGCTTAACCTATATGGCAAAGGTCAAACTTCAGTTATGTACTATTGAAGGAGAGGACCAATTGAACTTGATTACTGATTAATCTTCCTTTGTTCATTGTTTAAATTGAAGAGTCAAACAATATTAATAAAACATTATATTTTTAAAAACAAATATTCTCTAGTAGATTTAATTATCAATATGTTATTAATTCTATGTTTATTTTACCTTCTAAATATCGTTCAGATAAAATTTTGACATAATTTGAGTAAAAGGGTTTTGGACAAAGGGGTTTTGGACAGGACGGTTTAAACCGTGGATTAATCCATTCTGTCCTAAACCTTGCCAACCCTGATTGTGACAAATAAAAGGATAAAATTAACTATAAATATTCATAATTTGGTCTTGAATTACATTTTAGAATCAAACAAAATGTTTGAATTAAAATAAAGTTTACAATGATTTTCTCTCTGATGTTATTCAACATCATAAATTCTGTGTTTCTCCTTCCATAAAGATGAAAGTTAATTCAATTAAAAATAAAATTTAATGGCTGCTTTTTATTATTTGGTATTGCCTTCTACTCTTTTAGAGAAACTTTTATTTATCCTTTTTTAGATTCTGATCACTCTCATTTATCAAAGCTATATGATTCTGGATAAATTTATTTACAAAAAAGGTGAAATTTTGTTCATTCTCAAATTTTTTCCTTTTCTTTCTTGAAGGGGGGGGGGGCTCAAATAAAGAAGAAAAAAATAATTTAATAAATTATTACTTTATTTTACATATTTTTCTACCATTCTCATTTTATTATACTCTAGTTACAATTACAATTAAGGACAATGAATCATCAAACTACCAATACTTTTAACGCATAATAATTCATAAGAAAAATATATTTTTTTAAAAAGTGAGTGAACCGCCCATCAAAATTTTTATATCAGATGTTAGTTTGCACTTTCAACTATCTTTGCCTGAAATATTTTTGAAATTGAAGGGGGCGAGTTGCCAGAAATCAGCTCCTGAAGTTACTCATCTCCGTTGATCAAAAAACTGCAAAACAGACCCATTTACTAAATAAGTAAGATAATTATTTGCAAACAAATGTGTTTAAATGACAGATTATTTTATTCTGAACAAAATAAAAAAAAATTATTGCTCTATGACAAATATAAGGGGAGTTACAATCAATAATAGCCTTTGATGTATGAATAAAATTGGCGGCAAATGTGTCATTTTGGCAAAAATCTAAATGCTTATAACTTTTAAACCCCTTAACTGATTTAAATATAATTGATATTTTTGAAATCAGCATCAAAAATTCTATAAATGTACAAATTTTCATCAAAATCTGAGACGGTGGGTGCCATTTTTGTAAAATCCTGTATGATTTGATGTGGAATGACCCGTTATTATGTCCATTTTTTAATATTTTTCTTATAACCATCGTTGAACAGCCGACCCTATTTAGGGCTTATGGCTACTAATATTCAACTCCGTAGCCTTATAATTTTGAACCAATCCAGAAGACAAGGAAACTCCTGGGTCAGTACCTCCAGAGGTATTGATTTGTTATGGGAACATCAAGGACTTTGCGACTTGACAGATTTAACATACTTCAATTGCCATTTACTACACGGGGAGTCTTCGGCTGGCAGGGATTGAACCCACGAACTTTTGGACATGGGCCCAGTGCCCTACCAACCAAGCTATCCCAACCTCCATTTTAGTTACGACCAAAGTGGTTATCTTCTTTGACTATACAATGTTGGGTTGCACAGGGGTCATTATATCAAAAGTTGACTGTTACAGGCAAACTGTATATTCATATATTTTTTTAATAAAAATTACTGTTAAATGTATTAAAGAAGTTTACTTTTCTAGATTAGTTATTATTTTCTTTGTTAATGTGTATGGTTTTGCGCTCTTGATTCTCTCAATTACATCAAACATAAAAATTTTAATTTCATTTTATCATGCATTAAGTAATATAGATTGTAAATTAGATTCATGAATAATTAGTTTAAATTTGGTTGCTGGGTTCTGGTTTAAAATATTTTTCTTGCATAATATTAATATTTTCATTTAATTAGCTTTCTAAATAGCAATTTTTGTTTCAGTTAATGCTTTCGGAATGGTTAGTCGATGTACCAGACGATATGGCTGCCTTGTGGTATTTAGTACTTTGTCCAGTAGGAAAGCGCTCTCTAGTTGTTGCATCTAGGGTTAGTAGCATTTTTATTTGTGTTGTTTTTAAAATACTCTAAATTTCGGAATATTTATTATTAAATGTTAATTACCACCATGTTGAAATTTTTTTTTTAATAATATTTTTTAATTCTAATGTATTGGACTGTTCTGCTGTCTGAAGAACTCCTTAAGAGTTTGATTATTAGGTTCTTAATATAAACAAAAGTGAGATCATTTTTAATGTGAGACCATGGAAAGAATAACAAATTTAAATTTTCCAATGGATAGTTTATGCATTACCTGAGAACTTACTCTGCTATTGAGATTCCTTTAATTATTATATTTTTTTTCTTCATCATTCCACTGCATTAAAGAAAAACAGTTAATCTCACACCCCTATTCAAAGTGGCTTTTCCATGTAACCTCTAGAATGCAAGACTAATAGTATGAATGGGGATTCAATAAAGAAGCTTAAAAAAACGAAAAATTCTTTCAGGAACAGTTCTGGGTGGTAATATGCTACTATTTTGTTACTTATTTTGAGAGACAATGTTTCCGATGCCTGATTTTGTTTTTAAACATAAAAGTAAGGGAGAATACAAACTCATATTTTTTTACTATTCACAAGATATCTATTATATTGTTTGATCCTTGTAAATATTAAAGCAATATTGTTTAGAATAATTTAGATTCTTAAAAGAAGATACATGGTGGTTGCCTAGATTTCAAAGAAATGGCTAATTTAGCAAAAATTTTATTTCTGGTTTACTTTATTGTTGCTCTCATAGCATAGGTGGATAATTTTCATCTCGAATATGTTATTTTTTGCGAACAAATGTTTGTATGAGTAAAACTTTTGTAAGCTCAAACGAAAACAGCAAATCAAAGGCAATCAACAAGAAAGAACTTTCGAGCCAAATGCTGAGAGAGTAGTCTATAACCTGAAAGTTTTTTTTCCCAGTCGTCATCCATTGTCTTCATCATCTGGATTTTTTTTTTAAAATTTTTCATTTTTTTAAAAATTAGGTGCATAGGTAAAGGTATAGTTAAACAACATTAATGTACCCATTTTTGCTTAAGAAATGCATAATTTGTCTCTTACCAAAAACTCTTTTTCATATAAATGCTAAACGATCCTTTTGCTTATGGATAGTATAACAATTGGACCAGGCAGACAGGTTTCATCATTCTAAGTGCCATAAACGAGGGGTTAAGTAACATCATACAAAAAAAGAATTAAAAAACGTTTAAATAATTGATAAAGTTTCAAAACTTAGGCATTTGCTTTTGTGTACATATGAATATATATTGAAATTTTAAATCAAATTTTAAGGAGAAAAATGTAAGCAATATTCTTTTGTGCTTTATGTAAACCTCTATACTTTAGGCCTCTTTTAAAAAATAACATAGTTTGATCTTTTAAGAATTGATAAAATGTTAATACTTTTATTTCAATCTTTATTTCTCCAAATGGAAAAAAATGTGCAAAAATACCCCTACTATACACTTTTCTGCCATTAAATAACATTGGGCAAACTGATTTTTTGCACAGGTAAACCACCAGCTTAATGTTCGATAAAAGTCAGAACTTATTTTCAGTAAGTTAAGTGCTAATAAAGCTTAGTCAAATGTATCAAAAGTACTAAATTTTTCTAATTTTTTATTTCTAAATACTCAAAACTGTGACTTAGTTTCAGGACATACTGTATTTGGAGCAAAACTATTTGTCTTCACATTTCTACAGAGCAATTTAAATAAAAATTAAGATAAAAATTTTAAATACTGACAATAATTTTTATTTTTTTGGTTTTAATGTATAATTTCTTCGATTTAAGTTACTTTTTTCCAGTGTTATAAATCATTTAAAAAATTTAACTAGAAAGAACCCTTTTTTTTCTTCTCTCTTTTCTTTTTAAATTTTTGACAAAATGGTTTTACAAACGAATTGTTAGTACAAATATTCCAATTAGGAATTTGAACCCCATGCTTTAAAGTAAAACAAATTGCTTGTAATTGATAATTATAAAATAATTTCCAAATTTGAAAGGTGGCAAAACATTTTTTTGATTAAAAGTGTTTCTTTCTTATATGTGATTTTTTACTTTAAAATTATTGACATCAAATACTTTTCTCCTTTTATTTTTTAGGGTAAAACCAAAGTATATACTAGAAGTGGGTACAGAGTGAATACCTTTTACTCACTTTTACCTGGTGGCAATTGGCGTATTGAAGGTAATAATTTATTCTTTTAATAATTTTGTAAAGATGAAATATTTGAACTTATGTAACTATCACTTTTATTAATATTCAATTATTCTAAACCTATGTTAAGAATTAGATATTTTTTTTAACTCAGATGTAATCTCTAGCTTAAACCTTCAACACACTTCAAAGTTCATTTCTTCACAAAGTTTACTGCTACTGTAATGTAACAAAAAAAGGTGGCAAAAAATAAAAAATGTTATTTTCTTACTCTTTACTGTCAGATGAAACAATGGAAAGTTGATTTTAATCTAGAAGTGTTTCTAATTTTTTCCTAAAGCCTCTGTTCTTTTTTTTTTTCAATTTAAGATAATTTTTAAAGCTATTTAAAATAGTTTTTGTTTTACAAAGATAAGAGTGTAAATTAATTTGGAAGTGTTCATTATTAAAAAGTTTTCATTTATCTTTGACAATTTGCAGAGCTTTCAAAATATTCTTTTTTAAAATTTAAATTTTTTTTGTTGCTAAATTTATCAAAACTGAATTTAAAGATTATCAGAAGATATAAGTGAGTTAGTTTCCAAATTTTTGATTTAATGACACTTGTTGTGTATAACTGCTATCAAGACAATGATTTTTTGTGCCTATTTTTGATCATTCAACCAAATCTTTACTTACCTTGTAAATTACGAAATACAATGGATTATAACAGGTACAAAAAGCAAGACAATATTTTTCAAATCTTTAGACAATATGCAAAAGAATATACTCATATCATGTTATTATGGAATTTATTTTTCAGTTTGTATAATTATTCATTTTTCGTAATTTCATATTATTAAATTTTGTATTAATTCATTTTTTTTGTGTTCATTATCAATTAATTTTGTGTTCTAGGATCAGGTAGAGCTTATACCATCTTAGATTGCATATTCGATGAATCTAATAAAACATATTATATATTGGATGTAATGTGCTGGAAATCTCACCCTTGTTATGATTCAGATGTGAGGAAATAAGAATTCTTATATTTAAAATACTATTTTATTTTTGTATTACATTTTTATTATTAACATTACTTTATTGTTTTACTTAATATTCTTTTATTTTTTTAAGCTTTTATGTATTAAATGTTTGTCTGTTATTTTAATATTTTGAAAAAAAATGGTATTCACCATTTTTATATGTTAGTAATAATTTTGATTTCTGATAAATTCTTTTAGGCATGTTTCTTATGTTCTGGTATGTAATGAAGTAAAATAAAAAAAATCAAGGAAAAGATGAATTTACTATTACATTTTAAATAATTAGTTTGAAAGCATCCTGACTTTTTTTTAAGCAACAAGTTTCATGACTTATATCTTTAATTCACTATTTTATTTGAAAGAGTTATTTTATAAATTTGAATACAGAATGTCCTGTATTTTAAACACTAATCAAACCACTTTTCCCATAAATATTATACAATTTTATCTCCAAAATATAATTTGGTATATAATCATCAGTCTTGATCTTTGGTTATTTGTGCAAAATTGCTGTTGCACATTATTCACAGATTAATATTAATTATTGTATGAATTATCAGAATAATAATTAAATAATGGTAGAATTTTGAAAAAATTTATTAATAAATCATTGGACTTTAAATGTTTTGTTGATATTCTAAATTATAATTAACTGATTAATTTCCTTTTTTAACAATAATTTTGCTGAAAACTTATTAATATATTAAATTATTTAATATAATTAAACTTATTTAATTTTAATAAATTCATATTTTTTTGATCAACTGTCAAATTAATTTGTTAAAGAAATTTGCCTTGAGTCACACTTTAAAAAAAAAATCTCTCTTACAGTAAGTAGCAGAACTTATCGTAATTTAAAAAAGATATGAGATACTTTTAAAGCCAATGCCTATGCAATTATTGTATGAATTCAATACTTACTCTTTATATACTTATTCTTAAGTATATTAAAGCATTCTTAAGTATATATCATTGTAAATAAAATTTTTCTACCATTTGCTTTCGTTTAATTTTCTGTAAAAAGAATCACGATTAAAAACAGAAAAAAAACCCATATATTTCAATTTTAATAAAGGAAAATATTTAATAATGTAATGTTAATTTAAAGAACTGTTTGAAACTTTATTCAGGATATGAATGTTACAGTTATTGGTTTTATAATGTGAGACACATTTTCTCAATTATTTAATTTTTAGCCTAACACTTAAGCATCCTCTGCTGGGAAGGTATTACATTTGTGCTGTTTGTTAACTAAAAGTCATTTTTGTGCAAATGATTAAGTATTACTAGCTTTTATGTTCTTTAATCTTTGCTTCCTTCATGAAAGTTCATTTTTTGCAAAATCTTTTTATTTTAAATTTCAGAAATGTTAATTAACTCATATTTTTTACTAGCTTGAATAAATATTCATTGAATATATTTCTCTCTTTAGACAGAGTTTCGATTTTATTGGAGGAATACAAAAATTGAGGAGACCCCAGAAGTGAAAACTATTTCTGATGATAATCAGGTAATATAACCTTATTAGCCGTATTTTAACACAGTACAGAACCATTTATCCGGTATCCAGATAACCGGGAAACCAGAAAACCAGGGAAAATTTTGCTCTATTTTCCCCCCATTTTCAGCTAGAACAATTATGAAAAAAAAGCGGAAATTGGACTCATCCTTGAAGTTGAGTAGAGGAAAATGTTAGGAAGGGGAGAATTTTTCCCCGGTTACCCAGAGACACGTCATTTCTTCCGTGACCTTGAAGATCTTTAGATCGAGAGGAGGCACAAAAGGGAGGAATGTTTTGTTTTCTCCTTTCGGCCGTCAATCAAACTCAAAGAAGTGGCATGCTGAAGTGGGGGTGGGGAAAATGCATTGCACATGCATATCAGTGAACAGAAGATGAAAGAGAAAAATATATTTATTTATTTGACATTGATTACTAAAAATAAAATCTTTTTCTTATGAATAAATTCTGATTCTTTGGTAGTGCAATATCATTTGCAAGTTTTTCTTGATTTGGAATCACATCTGCTGTAATTGTGCTTTTATAAAAAAATAAATAAAAGAATTGTTTATTAATTTAAACATACCATTATTTTAGGAAGCAGGTTGCAGTTTTGTTTTTCTGATTCCGCTGTGTTTGATTTTTTTTCTTTTCACGATAAATTTCGCTCTCAATAGATTAATTCTTTTTAATCATAAATTGTATCATTAGTTTTTTTTTTAATTCCCTTGATCTTGCCGTGTTCCGGGTTTTAATATTTATGCTAGTGCCTTTTTTTATCTAACGTTTCGGTTCAATAATTTTCAAGTGTTGTTTTTATTTAGATTAATGAGTTTTTCTTTTATTTTATTGTCCCCCCCCATATAATTAGGTATGAAATAAATATATTGCGTTATTTAATCATTGGTTTTGTTTATATTAGTTAATTCAGGAATTGTTATTATTTTTAAAAAATAAATATGAGAATTTTGTATTTTTTACACTTGTTTTTCTTGTCTAAACTTGCAAATTTTTTTTATACTTTTAAATGTTATTTTTCTATCATTTTTTTTCTTTTTAAATTTAAATGTGCTTTTTCTTTTTTCTCTTACTTTAAAATGTGTTACACTTTTTCCTTGTAATTCGGGTTCGATAAAACATCGATTAACGACACTTTTTGGTCCATCCAGAAAACCGGGAAATTCAGACATCCGGGATAGCGATGGTCCCGAGCATCACGGATAATTGGTTCTCTACTGTATTACCTAACATCATTTGGTTAAAATATACTGTCTTATTTCCTATTATTGAGTAATAAATTAGTAATTTAAAATATTTTTTTATTATTAGCTTTTTTTTGTACCAATTTATTAAATTGGCTGTATGATTAAGAATATTTCTTCTAGGAACAATCTGATAAGTGTTTAAAAATTGCTCAATGTAATATCTTATTCCTACTCTGTAACAATTTTAGTCTAAAAATTAATAGCACGACATAATATTTTTCTGGGAATATCACGGAATTCTGCGTTTCCCAAGACCATTGATTCTCGGACCTTTGCCAATCAAAAGCTTATAATCTGGCAAAATTTTCACGGAATTCCTCAATCTAAAATTTGAAACTTTTGCCAATTCCTGCTAACGAAATGCTTACATACACACGATTCTTCTGCCAATGGGCAGAAATCCACCATTCAATTCTTTTACTTTGGCGGATTTTTGTCATTTTGAATATTTGAAACTGCGCAGCAATCCGCTAATATAGCAATTAATATTCCTGTGGTTCGAATATCAAACATAAATTTTCGTATTTACCTAATTTAAAAGTTTCACTTTGCAATTCATATTCACACAATTTTAAAATAATATATTCACACGATACTAGTGAGAAATAAGATTAGTTACTATAAAGGTGTGATATTCAACATTGGTAGCTAATTCAATTATAAATCTTATTTATAAAAAAATTTACGTGAAATAGGAAACATATGGGGTATATAAATCGATATCTTGATATTGATTTTTTGCACATAAAAGTTTCAGGGATTTTCATTTAGTGTAAAAATCACCCCAGATAGAATGATATATGCCTGGAATTCTCTATTTCTGTTATCTAGTCTGTGTGTTATAATTGTTCTATTGTGTTAATATTCCTTTAACAAAAAGTAAATAATAATATTTTATTATTAAAGGATTTTTGCTAATTTTGGTCATAATTTTATGATTTTTTTCAATTTTTTTTTTTAGTATAAATTTATTCCTTTACCTCATTATGACTGTGATACTGAAACTTTGAAGAAAACTCTTCAGGATCCTTTACCTTTTCCATCAAAAGTAAGTTATTTTAGGTGTTTGATATTTTGTGTTTATTTCAAAAGAGGCAAAAAAAAAATTTTTTTTTGCCCATTTTTCTTGATTTTTTAAAAGATTTTTATTTTAAAGAATTGCATTTTAAATAATTTCACAAATTTTTTTCAACATACATTTTAAACTTTCCAAGGGAAAAATATGCAATTTTTTATGGCATATTTGCTTAGTAACCAATTATAACAAATAGTTTAGATGGCTGATATCTGGATATTTTCCATGAAACTTTTTTTTTCTTTGCATACTGATTTTCAGTTTTAACTTTTATTATATTTACATATATGTTAAGGAAATAATTTAATGAAACCAATTATATATTTAAAAGTCTTATGTTATAAAGTAATTGAAATTTTAATTATAGTTTCAAAATTATAGAAAGGTTTATTAAAGTTTATTTTAACAGGATTGGATTTTTGAAAAATTTATAAGAAACATAAGGGGTAAATATTTCATTAATGTTAACACCTGAAAAATGATTTCAGATCGAAATTTGTTGCCAATATTAGTAGTCTACAACAATGAATAAAATATAAAAGTGGATAATGGATATTTTAAAATCTGTTACTATTTTTTTTTTTATAAAAAGCTTACATAATTAAAGGTATAAAAATTAGCTTTAAAAACTTTTTGTAACTTTCAATTTTAATTTGATCGTCAGAGATAAATTTTAATGCATTTCGAATTTATTCTTGACACTCAAATCTTGCCATTTAGGCATATAGCTAGCTAAAAAAAATTCACTTGAAATGGTTTTTAATGACACAGCAATTCACTCTCAAAACTTTATTTATAGTTGAATTATTGATTTTATAAACCAGTGATTTTAATACTGACAATCACTGTATTAACTTTGTGATGTTATCTAATTTTACTGTTTCTTATTGCAGTATCCTTGCCTTTTTTTTATTTTATTTACATAAACTTTTTTTTACCAAAAAATTAAGTCTAGTTTTTTTGTTTTTTTTACACATTCACATTTGAACATTCAATTAATAGTTATGGATGATTTAAATCATACTAATTATTATTTTTATTTTTTTCCACATGTACAGCTGGATGGTTTGCTGTTTTATCACAGAAAAACTCATTATATCAGCGCCACTACTCCTTTAGTAGGTTGGCTTAAAGCTTACATGGTACCTGAAATGCTTAATATTGAAGTACCATCCTCTCTTTGTGAAGATAAACCTTCTGGATATGTCTCTATGCAGCAACATATCCCAAAGGCATTTGAAGTAGCTGCTGAAAGAAAAAAAGATGAAGAGAAGCAAATGATGTTTGAAGAAACTTGAGAAGTTGTAAAAGATTTGAGTCATTATTCCAAAGGAATAATGAAAATTAGTTTAAAGAAATATCTTTTCAAGATGTCTTTGCTTCATAAAAATTCTCACCTTAATTAACTCAAAGCTAAAATAATTGCCTTTATTGAAGTATATATAAGTTTTCCTTTATAAATATTTTAAAAAGAGAACTTTTTTCCATAGTTATTAACAAATTGCAAGTTTTTATTTACATACTGTTTTAAATTAAGCACAATAGCAGTTTTCAGCTTTTTTTCTACATTTAGTTTGATTTGTATGAAGTGCTTAAAAAAGTGTTTCATTTTGTAAGTTTTGTGCAGTCTCTCCCTATTTATGGTTTAATACAAATTTTCAATGAAAACCACTGCAAACATCTATTCATATGTATATTTTCTTGAAATTATTAGTTATGAAAAAAACTGTTTTGCTTATGTTTTTTGTAATTTAATTTATTACTACTCAATTCATACTTAGTTTCATCTATAAAACTTGTGATATTATTACTTGTTTTTATTTTGTGTTGATGTTACAAATTGTGAAATGTATAATATGTTTTAATAAAAATAAATTCATTTTTGAATTCTATATGTATTAAAGTTTAGTGTACTTATTTAGATTTCACTGTTTTTAATTTAAAAAGTAGGAATTGTAGAAATTAGAAAAATTAAATTAAACATTTATTAAAATACTTTTATCAAAAATAAATAATGCAATTTAAAAAAAAAAAAACCTGGTTTAAAGGGTTATCAAAAATAAATAATGCAATTTAAAAAAAAAAAACCTGGTTTAAAGGGTTAAGTTTAAATGCATTGATTTATGCAGATGAGATTACAAAATCAAACTAAAAAAGTACCTTCTTTGAATAAACATACATTTATTTTGGCGGATTTCATTTTCGACTTTGAAAGAAATCATAATCTGATAAATATGATTATAAATAGTTTAACCAGGAAAGTGATTGAAAATTTAGTTTCTTGATGTTAATTTCAATTTTTATACCTAATTTAATACATTCTTTGTTATGTCTCTAGAAACAATTTGAGGAATTAAATAACGTGTATAAATATTTTAACTAATAACGGTCAAAACATATTTGGATTCTAGGATTTTAACTATCTAATTTTAAATTATAAAACCCAAAATTTGAATGAAATCGGTGAAATAGTTTTCGAGAAACTGAACTTTTACAATATCAATTTTTTTGGAAACATTTTCCCCCCAGAATTTATTTGGCTTATTTTACCTATGTTGTATTCTAAAATTACATTTAAATACAGGAAATTTTTTTCTTCTCATCTAACAATTCAAAAGTGTTTTGCCCAGTAATGAACTATATCAAAGTAACCTAGTAATGAACTATATAAAGCTATATTTTGCATAAAATTATGTTTGGACAAACAAGTTCAAAATCGGTTTACTTCATAAATAGTTCTAGAGATAAAGTGAAATAGGCAAAAAGGAAAATTAACATTAAGAGGTCCAAACTTCTGACTGCTTAAGGGACAGGGTCAAAAATTTAAATTCGTCTAAAAAAGGTATGCTTATTCAGATAGATTACATTATTGTGTCTGTTTTCATAGCTTAAAATATTGTTTGCATAAATTATTTAGCTTAGCATTTGTCTTCTAACCATTTAAGATTCCTTATTTGGAATTCTGATCATCAGATCAAAGGTTTTTGGTGCTCAATTTTTTTTAATTTTGTACACATTCTATTATTTTCAAAGCTTTTATTCGTTAAAAGTTAAGATGCATAAAAAGTAAATAAAATATGCATTATAATTGGCTGTCTTTTAAGTGTTATTTGAGAAAATTTTGTAGCAAAATTATCTACTGACTTATTTTAAATAAATATTCTCATTTGTAAAGAAATTAAAAAATCTCTCTTAGTATCACATATCTTTATAGTCAAATGAAAAGTCTGCACAAATTTTACCAAAGAACAAAACTAAGTTTATTTCAACATAAGTGAAGAGGGAAAGTTATTATATTTCAAAAGGTCTTTGAAAACAAATTATTTTTGGAATGAAATTCAACAAAATTTCATTTAATTTTCTATCAGTATTTTAATGAACTACAAATTGATGTCCATTAAAGGTTCATTTCATTATTTAAAGTACTAAGGAACAATATTTTAGACTTTATTTTGAATGATATAAAATGTGTAGAATAAGCCATCAAAATTATTCAATTTATTGAGTCAGTATAATTGTATATATTAACTTCAAATTATTAGAACTGATAAACTATGAAACATATATTTTCTCATTATCTAACTACAATTAAGAATAGTTCATATAAAATATCTATTTAGTAGATACTCTGGTTCTTTTATTCCAAGAAAAATTTGCTCCATAGCTTTTAGGCTTAAAAGCAGGAGTTTTAGGTTCTTCAACATAGTATGGCCAACCTGAAAATGATAAATGAAAGATTTTATGAAAACTTCATAACTAATAAATTAATACATTTACATAATGAAAAAAATAAAATAAAACAAACTTGTGATTTCAAGATTAGATTTACATATAAACATCACTATATCACTGACTTTTTATTTAAACATTGTTTCTAAGAATACATTCAAGCCTCAACTTTTGAGGCTTGAATGTATTCTTCAACTTTTGTATTCTTCAACTTTTTTATGAGGAACTTTTGAATATTTTTGGATGAATGTTGTTAAGCAAAAAATATATAGTACATAACGTGTACATTTTCCAACTCGATTACTCTTTGTCTATGTAATGTATTAATAAACATGTTTTCCGATCCTCTGATCTCTTAATACAATTACAATAATCAATTACAAAGTTAACTATTGGCTTTTAAAAATTAATTGTAAAAATATTATATAACTTTGAAATGCAGAGAATAATGCCCCTTAACTATATATATATATATAAATAAATAAATTATCTGAAAAGAAGTTACCATTTTTTTCACAAAAATCTATAGCTTCTTCTTTGCTAGAAAACTGCACATTCATATTTGACAAAGGATCACCCCTAAAAAGTAGACAAAATTTAAAAAAATGTTAACTTTAAAAAATAAAAGAGACAAATGTATTTTATTTTAATGCTGTTTTAAAAAAATAGTTGAAATATAACCCATATTAAAAATTATAACTAATAATATTAACTATATCTTATAATTATGCATTGGCATAGGCTTTGTAAATGTAAGGCAACAGTTCATTTGTCCAGGACTCTGCCTTTCCGAAACTTTAGGGGCCTTGTGCAAAGAATATTCAAAGAATTTAATTTTATATTGACAACTTTTTTTTACATTTTAATCATATACTAAAATAATAACCCAGACATAGTTACTGATAGCAATAGTTTTTCACTTATAGGACCCCTTACATAATAAAATTATTCACTAAGTTTGAAAAATAGGATGAATTTAAAAATTTTTTCATGAGTTTTTCAGCAAGGTCTATAAATGTACTTTGAAGGTTCCCACACCTGATGCAATTTAATACAACCTAATAATTTGATTATGTTTACAATTATGATTATGTTCATCATCATTATTCTAACTAACATATCAATTATTTAAATTGAATATTTAATAATAATAATTAAAAAAAAAACATTATTCCACATTGCATACACTATCCAAATGCTCATCTTTAAGTAGAGTTAATATTTTTAGATTTCACTTTATTTTTGAGATGTAAAACTATTTTTTGCAAGCATCTGTAGTTGTTAGGTAGTGTTAGAGCAATAATAGTTAATTTTCTGAATTCATGATACGTAAGGAAGGTATCATTATCATCCCCTCAACAATCACGGATATACTTAGGGCATGTCATCGTTTTTTTGATGTCATCATGCAAGAAAAAAATTATGAGAAGTATTTTCACTCCCAGTAAGGAGTGAAATTCAAATCTGACTCAGGTTATAAGCAAAAACAATATTTTAAAAATAATTAAATAACGAAATATTTATAGAGATGCTTAATTTGTATTTTTAAATGCATATACTTACGTTGATGACCAACCCATAAGAGAGTTTTCCCAGCGCTGTCTAGTTTCAAACTCCATTTTCCATTTCTTAATATTGAAAGTACCCGATTGCATGGGATTTTTAGCAGGCTTAAAGATTCTCACCAATCTACTTTTAACATGTTCTTCTGGTACTCCCGTCACTGATGAAATATCAGGCTTGAAAGGTATAAAAAATTATTAACATTGCAAATAGTTTCTTATCCATTTTTTTTTGTTGTTGAAAATAACTACAAAACAATTGATGTATAAATGTTTACTCTAATAAGTGGTATATAATATAAAAGAGCAACAAAAAAATATCTATCAGAAATAGTGCTAGAAAGTAAAAAGATGAATAAAAACAAATTACTTCTTAAGGGACTGAGCAATAATAATATAAATAACGGAAAATCGATTCAGACGCAAAAGAAACATGGATATCATTTTGTAAAACCCTCATGAAGTAAACACTTCATATTTATGACCAGCATACAAGATGAGATACATTTAGACGTTTATCTATTTCAATACTTAAAATAAAATAGAATGTAAATATTAAAATAAATTGAGAAAAGGTTTCGTTAGAATGTTTAGGTTTAAGGATCAGTAGTGATTTTTTTAAAATACACATAATTGTTATAGAACTGTAATTGTAAAACAGAATAAAGGATGATGAAGGAGCCGTTGTTGTTATATATGCACTCTTTTTTATTTAATTTTTGTGTTTTTAGAACTTTTAATGGCTGTTTTACATAAATGAGGAGGAATTTCATTGATACAGCACTTGCTACCTTCTGTGGGTTAGTTGGCTCTAAGCTTTGTCTTTAATAAAAAAGCCTGTCAGCATGAAATTGCATAATTTGGGCAGTCAAATGCGGCCAAATGCATGATTCCAATGATTCCAATGGGGCAAATATATTAGCTTTTGATGTTTTTTAATTTCTCATTTGCTTTTCATAAACTTAATAAGGATTAGATTGAATTTAGAATTATTATGACATTTTTCTCACATTAATATTTCTTCTTGACCTCTAATAAAGATTAGAAAATATACATTAAAGGTTACCATCACTGTACAGTCCTTGTATGCTGAATAAAAGAATCTGAATCAGGCTCAAATACTTTTTTTCAACACATATGAAAACTTTACAAATAATGTAAAACAATAAAAAACTTATAAAATTAAAATTGAATAGTCTCGTGAAGGATTTAATGGGAAAAAAAGTACACATACTGAGCCAATTATAAATAATATTTCTGTGTTATTAATGCAGTTGTTAGTAATGCTAACATCACTTTGCTTATCAAGTTGTACAATATAATCCATGAAACATTATAATATATTAATTATTTTAATTTTTACTTACAAGAGCTAGTGTAGTGATGTGCTTTTTCATTTTTTCTAAATGCTGCTGTTCCTCAGGATCCAGTATAGCAGTTTCAACATCCTTATAACCTGGTTCAACTACCTTATCTTTTGCTTTCAGTTGTACTGCAGTAGATATATTTTTTCTAAAATAAAATTTGATATAGTCATGCATGTAGGTTATACTGAGATCTAATGCTTACTATTTTGTAATTGAGTTTTTCTGATAAACAATGTTATTTAGGCTTACAGGACTTATATAAAAGAATTGAGTATAGTCCCATAACAAGTAATGTGGGACTTAAAAAATTTAAAAAGAAATATACTTACCACAGTAATATTTTAACTATATTACAGTGGTAAGTATATTTGTTTTATATTTTTTAACACTAATATATATATATATTTTTTTTTTCTATTCTTAAAAATTTATTTTGAGACTAAAAGTTTCTGTAAATGCTGTTGGGGATATTTCTATATCAATAATGATTATGAGTTACTTCCTTGCTGAAATGTTTTTTTTTTTAAATATTTTTTTTCAAAGTTTCTTAATCAATGATTTTTCTTCTTAAGTTTTTGACCTGATCGTCATTAAAATTTGGCACCTCTTATGTCCGCCGTACCAATTAGAAAATCTGTCCATGCTGTTTTTCACGTAGCTTCTTGCAGCATCTACTAATCTTTTGCACCAATATAACTAAATCCATACAAAAATTTTATTTTGAAAAGCAATCTTCTCACCATAATATATTGCTCAATTACAATAATATTAATGAGGATATTACTTTATCAGAACTCGTTCACATCAACAACCATTGTCAAGGCACTAAAGTGTTTTAATACCTGCAATTTTTTTTAAACAAATGATTTGCCTCAGAAGGGTTAGGAGTTAGCCCAATTCCAAGTTTTTTTTCTTTCTAGTTTCTCACGTGCCATTGCCCTGATGTCGCCAAAATTTGTTGACTTTTATGGTGCACGCAACAATACAGAATATTATGGACTTGAAGCAATTATAGTATTTTTTTTTTCACCAGTCACAAGTGTTTGATGTGAACTATCTGTTTATACGCCATTGTAACAATAGGTTTTTAAAACAAGGCTAGTAAGAGCCAAACATATTTAATATGATTACAGTAGGCTTTATAGTTTGAGTTTCCCATAAATCTGAGCAAGTGAAGAAAAAAAAAAACAACAACCTTGCTCCTAAATAATGACCAAAGCACACTTAATACGTAGAACAATTACTACGATTGGTTTTACTACGATTACTACGCCTGAATGTTGAGAGACAAATTTGCGAAATACAGAAACATGTGAACAATGTGTTTAAACAAAAAATAGACAATTATTTTGTATAATTAACTTGATGCAGTAATATAGTGTACATTGTAACTTGGTGTAATGCAGCAAATGAACCCAGATCATCTATTGCAGGTAAATTTTTTTAAATATAATATAATTTTCAGTTAATTACTGAAATTTAAAAATTGCTTTGTTTCCATTTATTTAAATATTTATTAAACTTAAGTTTCTCATAATTCGAGTTTTCGAAAGTTCGAGGTAGACTTGGTTCCGTTCACCTCGAATTATCGAAACTCTACTGTATTACAAAGGAAGTTAAATGCAGCATAGTCAGAACCATATACTCAGATGACTAGTTAATGTTTATACCGAGATAGCCTTTATTATTGAAATATATATTTCAACAAATCGTAAAAATATACTCACGAGGAAGAAATTAAAGACGTATTTCGTATCAACGATAAAAGCTTAGCAGTGTTTGCAGAAGTAAGAGAAGCCATCGTAACTTATTTCGTGTTGGTAAACAGTAATCTTTTGCCTTTCAAATGATTGAAATGATTTAATTGATTTATTGATAGAAATTTCAACAAAGTCTTCCGCAGTTTAAAACATTTCAATTCGTAAAATTAAGGAACGAAAGTTACATCAGTTTAAACTGTTTCAAGTTTAATTTCCAGGTTCTGATTTTTGTAGAATGCTTATTGATTGATTGATTAATTTACTTTAAGAACGCATTATGGGATGCAATAGTTACTCTTAGTTTTCTGGTATTTCAAGTTTTAAAAAAAATTTGTTTAAATTATAGATTTTATGAATTCAACTGTTTAGTGTAGCTCGATGGAATGTATCGAATTCCAGTTCAGGCAAAACAAAGCAGAAACCACTGAAAGGCTTCCTGAATTGATTTTGAAGAAATTACTATTTCCGCAAAATAAACAAAGTAAATAAACAAAGCCAAAGGTAAAACAATAATATTGTAAAAATCTATTGAAACTTAAGTTGATTTTAAATATAGAAACTGCTAAATCTTTCTCCCTCTTAAATTCAGTTTTATGGATTGTATTGAATTGTGTACAATATATTTTTATTCTAGGGAAATATGTGAATGTTTAACATTTGCATTTTTGTTCTCCTACTTATTAATATAGAATATGATACTCTGAAACGAGTAAAAACAAAGCGGGAAGATTTCCGATTTGTATAATCGGTAATAATCGCCAAGTATTGGCGATTTCCTGGCAGTTATGCGTGAGAAACTAAAAAATAAAAATAAAAAGCCAACTCGAAAATTATATATCATAGCCACCCTTGTTGGGATTTTTTCTTTAGCGTGATCTGCAGCGGAAAAGTCTCCAAGCTCGGAACATTTCTGGTTTCTGATTAGCCTCGCTAATTTCAATCACCAAATTGATTTTAAGGGGAAAAAATTAAGAAAGTGTGAAGGTTTGCCCTGAGGGGATATACCTGTATCGTTATCTGTTGCACCAACTGCAATCTCCCCCCATCTCCTAGGTGCCAAATAGATCTTAAATTTGCAATTTAAATAAAAAAAATAAATCAGTAGGTGTTTGGCTGGGGTAGCTATGAAATGTTCCTTTCTGTGAGTTTTTTATTTAGTTTCTTGTGAGCTGCTGCCTGGAAATTGCCAAGATTTGGCGATTCTGCCACAGATCACAATACAGAAATCTTCCCTGCCTAGAGTGGATACGACTTTCTGGGATGCTTTCTTTAGTTTCTCTTGGGCCGCTGCTTGGAACTTGCCAAGACTTTGCGATTATTCTGCCGCAGATCATGGTGGGGAAATCATCCTATCAAGTCTTATCAATTTCCAAACAGCTTCAAACAAGAAACTAAAAAGCAATCGCAGAAGGAAGCAAACCCAAGGGCAAACTTCAACAAATTTTTTTTTAAAACAAAAAAAATTTGTTGCCTTGTCAATTGTAATTGGCAAGATCACACAGAAATATCTTTTCCCACCTGGATTAAACCATTACATATTTTTTTTCTTCAAATTTTCGCAAGCTTGAAAACTTTTCTGCCTTGGCAAAGATAGGCATCAATTGATACCAAAATGGAAACATCATCACTAAGACAATATTTATGTTTTTTTTTTCTCTAATAAAAATACTTAGTTTTTAATTTATTAAAAAAATGCATTTCTTTTTCTACGGCAAACTTCTCGTGGAAACATTTTTCATATCTTACACAAAATAGATCATGGTTACGTCAGGCACAGTACTTGAGTTGGAAAGGAACTTTTAATCCTCAAGGCACAAGTGGGTTTTTGCATTCGCATTAAAAAAAAGTAATGTTTAATGATTTGCCATGGGTTCACCTAGAGTTCTATCTTTTAAGTTTGTCTTTTTCTGTGATTTTTTTAGTTTCTCGCAGGTTACTTTCCAGTTGTCGTCAAAACTTGAAGATTATTGTGATGCTACAGATAAGGTTACAGAAATATCCCTCGAAACAATGAAATATATATAAAAAATTTTTTTGTAATACATTTTTTGACTCCTTGGCGAGGGTAGGAGTAAATAAATAGCAAAATGGTGACATCCTCACTAAAACAACATTGATGTTTTCTTTTTTTTCTTTATTAAAAGTACTTGTTGTCAAACTTTGGTAATAACTGTGGTGCGTGTTGTGATTATTGTGTAATGTAGAAACCAGTGCATGGTTCTCGTTTTTGCAGTAAGTTAAAAATGATACATAATTTATGATTTCCCCATAGGTAGCTACCAATATTACTATTTAAGTTTACTTCTGGGTTTCCAAATTTCTTCTATGATGAAAAAAAAATTTGTGGATTTTTTTTTTTAAAATTATATACATTAACTTTTCGCTATATTACAGTAAATATCCGATTTTTACTCACTGTTATTACAGTAAATATCCGATTTTTACTCACTGTCGTATTGACAGCATTATTTTGAATCTTATCAGCATTTTACAGTTTTTTTTTTTCTTTCAAAATTTAAGTATATGAGGTTTTTTTTATTAATTGACAAAATTTTACAATTTCTAATCATGTAATCATTTAAAATCTATTGTTAACAATTAATATTTTTTATTTTTTGATTGGATTTTTATTATAAAAATGCTAATTTTTGATTATAAAATAATGTTTTGGTTTTATTATATATATTAGGGCTATTCTGAATGTATACTTCATTTTATAATAATTGGTGTTCTGAATATAACTAATTATTAAATTTTTTAGACTATGTATTGAATGATTAAATTATGACATTATTAAATTTTATTTCTCTGCTTAATTAAAAATGACATTATTAAATTTTATTTCACTGCTTTTATAACTCTGTGAATATTATTTTGATTAGATAAAAATACATGTTTTTATTAACAGATGAGTGATGTTCTGGATATTCTTGATGTTGAGAGACCTCAGACACCTGAAATTAGCAAAGAAAGTATTATTGGAAATGATTCCAAAAGGGTATGGAGAGTAAATTTTAACATATATATGATAAATAATTTGTATTCTATTTTTAATTCAGAAATTTTGCTAAAATATGATGAATGAATGCTCATTAGAATAAGACATTAAAAAATATATATTTTAAATACAAAAAATTGAATTTAAAAAATAATTTTACTTTTCTACAATTTAAAGGCAGTAGTGTCTAATCAATCAGCCTTTATCTTTTCAATGGGTCGATTAAAAGAGTACCAAGCATACTTGGGGACTAAACACTGGGGGTTCAGCTGACCACACAGCCAGAGTATCTGCTCCTGCAGCCCAGAGCCCAAGGTTAAGAAAACTGAAATGGGCCTTTGCTGTCTATGGGCTGTCTCGTCACTGAGTTTAGTCTAATTTAGTTTAATGTCTAACCAAGAATCAATTCAGGTTTTATTTTTCTGGCTCATTTTTGTATAAAAAAAATGAAAATTTTTAAAATTATAATGTAAAATTTCATAGAGATGTAAATAAATTTTAGAAGTTACTGCACAGTTATACATTAAATTTTAAGAGTTACTTATTTTTGTTCCATATGAAAAGTATTTCCAAACAAGTATGTGGTGTTGTTGTTTTTGTGTCAACAGATCTTCAGATAACATCAAAGGTCTGGACTATTGTATGTGCTGCATTTTGTATAAAGGGCAAAAAAAAATTTTTTTTTAATACCTTATGCAGTCTCTTATCAATAAAAAAGTTCTCACATCTTATCCCATCAGCCTGATTGTCAAGAAAAACTATTATATTCTGTAGCGTCAACCATATTTGGTGTGTAAAAATAAATAATTTGTGTTTTCTTTTGAAACATTTATCAAATTATCTTTGCTCATGCATGATTTTTATGAGTCGATTTCAGAAATAGAGGATCAAAATTGAACTTTCGTTTGAAGTTTTGTTTTCTGGCAAATTTAGTTTTCTTTCAGTTTTTAATTAGTTGTTTTGAGAAAAGGTTATGGGAAAATTTTGTAAAGGGATCATTTTTATACAATGAAACTTTGTGAATGAATTTTGTGAAGTCATTTTAATAAACTTAAATCTTTTAAAGGGGCTTGTAAGTTAGTGCCATCCTGTCAACCTTTGCTTATGGTGTGAAATATATTACAAAAAAAGTAAATAAATAGATAAAATTTTTCAACAAAAAGTGAAAATTGCTCAATATATTATTATCTATTTATGAATGCTTACAGTTATGTACTTATTAAAAGTAAAGTTAGTCAAATAAACAGAGAAAATGTCTTTAGAAAATCACGATAGAATAAATCAGTCTAGTTACAAATTGTGAATAAATTTTTTTCCCTTACAATTCTTCAGTTACTAGATTTTTTTTATCAAAACATATATTTTTTAGTTCTTTTCAGGGTTTCACAGTTGCACATATGTACTATAGTACTTCTTTTATTTGATAAAAGAAACCCGAGAAAAACGACTCTTTAAAAAATAATATCTTATAAAACTGTATTTCTTTATTTTATAATTTGCTCTAGAATAGGGTGTTATGATAATTTTGTTTTTAAAACATTGGTTATAAATATAATGATATACAAAGTTCATTGTAAAATTATTGAATATTTCCTAAGGTTTTATTTTATTATTTTATTTTAGAAAAAGAAAAAGCTTACAGAAGCAACGTTTAAGCGACCTGAAGGAATGCACAGAGAACTTTATGCCTTATTATATTCAGATAATAAGTAAGTCTTATCATCTATAATTTTTTATATTTTCATCTTTATAATTTTCCATTCCAAGCAATGGTATTAGATGGAAAGTTTGGAATTTCTTTTTTAACTAATATATGCAAGTAATATGTCTAGTTACTAAGAATTTTTTTTTTTAATGTAAATATATGTATATGTTCTTAGCAAACATAAATAAGCTTTTCAATTTAACTTTCCGAAGGTTTTCTACAATTTGATATGGCTATTTTCAGGTAAAATAAAAAGGCACTGAACACATAAGGAATATTAAGAACTTATTACTGATATAATTATTCTTTAGAAGAAATGTTATCAATTTAAAAATTTAGTAGTTGCAAATTAATTATGAAATTTAATGCTTTTTATCTAGTGTATATATTACTAAATTTATAATAATGAACTATATTTAAGTCAATAATTGTAAGCACGTGATTAAATCAATGAATGTAAGCAAATTTGTTTGTAATGTTTTGCTTTAAACACCACTTTCCCATTGAATAATAGGCAAAAACTAGTTTAATATACAGAAGAAATAACTTGATGAAGTTGTGAGAATCAAGTTATTTTTCATGCTCAAATTGCAATAAAAATTTACTTAGTGGAAAAATTATATAATTGAATATTATTAGTATATTAATACAAAATTATTTTCAATAAAAATTGTAGTTTATTTACCTTTTGTTAAATTTGGCCCACCTGTCTTATGTAGTACATTATTGTTATAAGTAATTTTGAATGAATTTAAAGGTTATTTTGTATATTATTTTTGCAGACACTAATTGTCTAATTAATAAATAAATAAAACATTCCTATAATATGTGCCATTAATTTTAATCATTATTAGTTTTAATTCTTGTTTTTATAATCATAAATAGATTTAGAAGAAAAATGCTACAGTTCAGGTGTTTATCTATCAATCATAATTAATAAATCTAAAGAAGTGATTTTTTTAAATCACCTATGATGATAAATAATTTCTGCTTGTATAAAAATGGGAAAAGAATTTAGAAGTATTTATTAATAAAAATCAAATTAAACATTTCGAAAACTGTTTTTACAAAATGGAAATTTTTTTAATAAAATTTTATTGAAATTTATGTTGCCTATTTTTTCTTCTTCTTTTTTTGAAATTGAAAATGAACATTTTAATTCCACAATTTATTACTCTAAACATTTTTTTCTTTCCTAAACGTGGAATTTTAAACATAATTAAATTCACTTTAATTTTATAATTAATCATTGATTACTTATAACTTCAATTGCAAATTAAAGTGGGAAGAATTCTAAATTTTATTCATTTTGAGTTAAATTAACTTATTATATCATGCAATCCAACAATAAATAAATTATCTTAATATAAAAAAGAAAATTTAATTCATAATTACCGGTTCAGTTGGTTTTATTTATACTAATATAGGATTTTTGAGTTGTTATAAATTAAATTACACTTTTTTTAGGGACAAAGCTCCAATGTATATTACTGATAGTGATCAAGGTTATAAACAGACCAAAGCTAAATTAGGTCTGAAACGAGTTAGGCCCTGGAAATGGATGCCATTCACAAACCCTGCTCGAAAAGTAAGTTTTTATGAACAAACATTTATATTAATTAAGAGTATTCAAATCAATCTTGTTTACATCAGATTAACTAGTTTTGGTTGATTAATTGATACATTTACAAATTGATACATTTACAATGCCAAGGAAAAAATAATTAACAAACATATATGTCACAATAATACAAGCATATCTTTTTTCTAAACATAAATAGTTATTTCGTTAGTTACTTTTATTATTGTTACTTTAATGAATATTTAATACTTAAAATAATAATTATTGACTTCAATTGAAAAATGTTCTGTATTTTTTTTAAATTTCTGTATTTTTTTTTCTTATACATATTAAGAAAATAGATTTTAGTAGAAGATTTTATTAGAAATTACAAATTCAAAATTGAGAGAAAAGAATATTTTTTATGTAGCTGGAAAATGCTGCTAATACTTACCAAATGAAGATATGGTGCCTATACTTTGTGTTACATATGAATTTTAAGCAAAACCATGTTATAGTGGCTCAAATAAATATACAAAAATGGGTATACTATAGTTTTAGTTTTGTGAACAGGAACTTTCTCAGTGTTCAAACAAATAAAAGCCTTTTTTTTTAAATATTTAATATTGTTCAAAGTTTTTATTTATTTATTAATTATTTTTTTATGTTTGTTTTTATATGTGTTTCTTATACGTTTTCTTGCTAATTTTTTATCTGCTTTATTATTTTGGGTTTAGTTAAAATCAGGGTTGGCAAGGTTTAGGACAGAATGGATTAATCCTCGGTTTAAACCCTGGTTTAAACCGTCCTGTCCAAAACTGTCCAAAACCCTTTTACTCAAATTATGTCACAATTTTATCTGAATATTTAAGAGGTAAAATAAGCATAGAACTAATAACATATTGATAATTGAATATACTAGAGAATATTTGTTTTTAAAAGTATAATGTTTTATTAATATTGTTTGATAACTGAAGTTTGGCCTTGCCATACAGGTTAAAATATTAGGGACTAAGTGCTTGTTTCTTCATAAACAGGTTTATTTATCTGTAGTACTATTCAAGAATACTTTTATTTCATTCATGTTCAATTCTTTTAGCGTAGTGGTGATACATCACCAGTGTCAGTAACTGAAACTGATGTTATGCCCTTCAAAACTGTTAATACATTTTTCAGTTATTTTGTATTTTCAATTTAAACTAATATGTTTATATTTAAAGGCAATTTTTTTTAAAATAGATGTCTTTTTTATAATCTTGTGATGCAGAAATTATAAAATTTTTTAAAAAAAAAATATTGTGAAAAATAAAAGGTTAATTTTTGAACAAATTTGGTATTTTTTTAAAGAAAAATTATTATTTTTTAATATTGCCATATTTATCCTTATGCAAAAATATTATTTATCAGTATTAAAAGCATATTTATATTTAAAGGATTAGGTATTCACTTTTGTTGTTCAATGAATTGTGGAGCTTCAAAAATTATAAACCTTTTCCTATTATATTATATTATTTTCTTTTAATAAGTTATAGTAAATTGTATAAAAAATATCAAATATTTATTGATACATGTAATTATTATGTGTACAATGGTTACACCTATAGAATTTTTACCTTTTACCAAAGTTCAAGGTTTTGGACACTTTAAGACAGTTTAACCCAGTTTAGGACAGTTTTACCCAGTTTAGGACAGTTTTACCCAGTTTAAGACAGTAAAACCCACGTGTCCTGTCCAAAACCAGTTTAGGACGTCAAAAACCCCAACCCTGGTTAAAATTTGTTTTCTTTCTGTTTTTATATTAGTACAAATATCCCTTTGTATTTATTTTGATATTTTAAAAGTACAGCAATTGTAATTTTTTTTTTTTACAATACTTCAAAATATTGCATTATTTTTTAAACAGAATCATAGTAATAAAAAGTAATTTTCATCAAGTTGTATAGAAGTCATGATAATGCTTTTATATTAAATTTCTCTTTATTATTTTTTCTTTCAAGGATGGAGCTGTGTTTTATCATTGGCGTAGAATAGAGGACCAAAATGAAGAATATGCATTTGCAAAATTTAACAAAGTAAGTTCCTGTAAAAAGCTATAACAAAGTTATGGTTTAAAAGTTATGGTAGATGCGTGAAATAAATTTTGTCTTCTTTTTACTTTTAAATGGTCTTTTTATTTTCTTGAATTCATGAAATAGCTTAAATTTCACCAAAAAAGTTTTATGCTTTCTTTTTTATGTGCATGTTATTTTGATTTTCAAATGAATACAATTGAAAAGAAAAATAACATGTACATAAAAAAGAATCTACATGGAAAGAATTCACCAGCACGTATATGTTTTTGTTAGGTGAATTCTCTAGCTACATTTTTAAATCTTATTTCTGAATTAAGTCTCACAAATTTTATGTTATGAAAATTTGATGTTTACGATAGAGAAAAAAAGATGTGATTTATATTTTGTTTCCAATATTTTATTTTTATCTATGACTGTATAACTTAAAAAATTAATATGGATGATTATTGAAGAAGTTTAAAAATACTTATTAATTTTTGTAGGAAAATGTTAGTTTGGTAACAAATTTTTTCTTCTGTGCTTGTGTTGCAATAAATTAATTGAATTTTAATGTACAACCTAAGCAAGCTCATGGCTTAATATAGGCTTATAATTCAATCTGTTATTTTCTCATAATATCATCTGAACATTGCAGAAATTAATACTTTTTTATTGATTAAGCATTAGCGATAGATTGAAAAATATCATGAAAATATAAAAACATATAAATTCATAAAATAACAGTTGAAAATAAAATGCCTAAAAATAGTAATTGAAAAGGAAACACATAGAAATGATAATAAAAAAGGTATATTATTTAGTAAGAATTTTTTTTACTTCTCATTTTTCTAATAAAATAGCAAACAAACAGAAAAATTTAAACTTGCTAACTTCAGAATGCTCTCTTTGTTAATGTTTGATTTACTGTGGCTTTTTGTCAAGCTGAACAGTTTATGATGTCAATCTGAAATGTTAAATTGAAAAACTTTAGACAAGAGGGAAAACAAAAGTAGATAGGAATGAATCAGTGATCTTCAATGGGTTTTAATTTTTGAACAGAGGAAAACAAATAAACTGAGATGGCTGGGTATTTAAAAAGGGAAGGTAAACACAGATAGCGAGTGTTACTTTTTTATGTTGGCTTATATTTATGGGGTTTGATTGGGTAATTTTTTTTAAATAAAAGAGTACTCTCGGCTTATAGATGAATGGGCTTATATTTGGAAATATTTGGCAAATTAATCAGCCTAAGTTAGCCATAGTAGCCATTTATTAGCTCTATTATTATCTATTAAATTAATCAGCCTAAACTAGGCATAGTAGCCATTAATTTTATCTCTGCATTAGAAAGTTGAAGTTTTGATGATGATTAATTTATATTTAGGTTTATTTTTTAGTTAATTACTTATTTCATTCTCTAGACAGTTTCAGTGCCAGAATATACTGATGACGAATATATGCAACATCTTCAAACTGAAGGCTGGACAAGACAGGAAACAGATCATTTGTTTGAATTATGTAGAACATTTGACTTGCGCTTCATTGTAATTCAAGATCGCTGGGATAGATCACGTTTCCCAAATCGCTCTGTTGAAGATATAAAAGAACATTACTATAATATTTGTAATATTTTAGCTAAGGTAAGTTTGTAGGTTAGGTTTAAAAATTTTCAATTTCAAATCCATGTTTTTAAGTTTGATTCTTTAGTAATTTCTTATGTTGCTTTTATGAATGGGTTTTAAAAAAAGTTTATTAATTTCTTTTTATGGTTTAGGGTTTTGGATATTCAAAACTGGTTTTGGACAGGACTTATGGCATTATCTACCTTAAACAATCTAAAAGTGTATTTAAGTGCTCAAAACCTATAATTCTGAAAAATGGTTAGAACAATTATAAATCCAAATATAACCCCAATGTACCATAAAAAAATAAATATAAAATTAAATTTTATACTGAAACTTTTACTAATTAATTCAATGTCAATTAAAATCTCACTATTCCCTGTGTTTTTAAGATTACATTAACAAGTTATAAAGTATATAATTATATAGATATATTGTATAAACTCAATGTAAAAGGTCAAAAAAAGTTTGCCATAGTCTTGTTCAATGGTATATGAAAATTATAACAAAAGCAGCTATTTATTTTTTTAAATGAACTTCAAAAATGAGAGCACATATTAAAGAGTAGTTTAGTTAATATATTTTTTACTCACTATAATTTTTACTATTTTCTTAACTGTTTAGCATTGTTCACATAAAACTTCTTTACATTACTTAATTTTGGATAATTTTAGCTAATAAACTATTTTAGACTATATTGTTTATTGCTAAATATATTTTAGACACATGGATATGTTGTTAATTTAGTGTTATAATTGATAGCTAATTTCTTTCGCTTTTAATAATGTTTAAAAATAGCTATGGATAAAAAGTTTTGGACAGTTTAACAAAGGGTTTGGAACATTTTTAGACAGTTTTTATCAGAATGGCAGAAAACCTTTATTTTAACTTAGTATTTTACCACTGTGCCTAAAAATTTGTCAATATTCTTTTTTGTTTGAAAGCAAACAACGTGAATTTAAATATATTTATGATATTGAATTTAAAGTTTGTAGCTTTACTTTTATTTTTAAAAATTTGTCCCGACTTACCATTTATTAAAGTTTTGATTTACAAGTTCCTGAGTCGAAGAAGTTTACTGAGTTTTTCTGAATTGAAGAAAACAGCAAACTTTTTTTTATTACAGTATTTCATTTCAATATTGAAGTGGATTTGATTTAATGTCATAAACATAAATGCTTATAATGTTGAACTCAATTATAAAGAAAAAAATCTTTTGTAGGAATTTTTTTTACTGATAGTTGTGTAAAAAGTAAGGTAACAAGCATATCTGTAACTAAATGTTCTGCAAAAGCATTGTCTAAAAAGTTTTTTTCTCAATTTTTTTTAAACTTTTGCTTTAGATCAGGACAGTAGGAAATGTAGAACCAAAACTTGTAGCATATGATGCGGAACATGAAAGAAAAAGGAAAGAACAATTGACGAAATTGTATAACAGAACCACTGAACAGGTTTGTTTTTACTATATTTTTATATATATATATATATATATATATATATTATTGATCAATTATTCTATTTGATTTGTTTTTGTTTAAGTTTATTGACATCTATTTAGGGCAGCAAAGTTACTCTCCTTCTCTTCCAAAAAAAGGAGAGAGAAAAAAGGACAATAACTTTATTTTACATGCAGATATTTTTAAATTAAATAAAGCTTAATCTTTAAACTGTAAAATTCAATTGAATAAAGTAATTTCAAATTTAAACAATAACAATTAAAAAATGATTTGAATAACATTTGTTTTTATTTTATATGTTTATCGATAATATATTTGCAAATTAAAATAAGATGGAGGGACCATTACCAATTTTCAAGTTGATTATCTGGATAAAACGTGTTTTGTTCAACCATTTTCTTTAGGTGTTTTTTCGTTAACCATTTTGTACTAAAAAAAAGTTACAAATTTAAGTGAGGGTTAGTTAGTAGATCACACATTTAATAATTGACAGTAGTTTTGAATTCGTTCCGACATTTCAGTGGTTGACTTTGTAAAAATGTATTCTTAATTGTTAACTTGATTTAATCGATTAACATTTAAGTTATTATTTACTAAAAGTATGGTATGGTAGTTACAATGAATCGAAACTTAGATAATTCTTTAAAAAAAAACTAATGTTAGATTTTTCCTGTAAATCTAATTGTGTATGAGGTAGCGCATTACATTAAGATCAATGTGTGATAATTCTTGAAGTTAATTTTTTATTTTCTGAAGTTGAACTGTTATTTAAGTTTTTAGTCTACTGGGAAAAATTCTAAGTATGTTAAAAATAAATAATATGAGATATTAAAATAAATTTTTTTTCTCAGAAATACTGAAAACCTATAACACTTTTAAAAGCTTCAGTTATAGGACTTTATTAAAAATGTTAAAACAAAATTTATTCATGGTACAATTGTAGGAGATAGTTTTTTTAATCTCCCTTTTAAACACACACTACTTGGTTACATTTTAAAACACATGGCCCCATCTCAGTCATCCGTTGCCACCCTCAGCAACAAGTGAAGGAAAAATATCACTATGGTGATTTTGGTTGGTTGGCTCGGGGCCGGAGGCCATAGCGACCAACCCGTTTGTGATAAACCTCATTTAAAAAAAAAAGGTTGATATCAATAGAGAAAGTTGATCTAAAAGCAAAATTGTATGAACTTTGATTTTTAATAAATAAAATTTCCAAAAGATTAAAAATGTATCTGTTTTGTAAGAGCTGCTTAATACTCTGAGCTTTAGTCAAAGCTTTGTTCTAACTTTCAGTTGCAGTCTTTACTGTAAGGACATATTGTAATTCCTATTTTCTCCATTAGTTTTATGGAAAGGGAAAGAAAAGTATTACAGGGAGATTTTCGTACAATTTCGCCTAAGGGCTGATCTTAGAGGGTTAAAGTGCAGACATCAACTTCAATTTATTAATTTTCTTATAGTATTTCATTCTGTTAATTCTTATATTTTCTTGTATTTATTGACTTATATTTAAAAAAAAAACTTAAATTGAAAAAGATTATTTGTTATAGATTTAGATGGATTTTAAAAGTATTTACAAAAACTGATGTTAACTTAAATGCAGTCAAATTAAACAAGTATACTCTTGCAATTTTCGCAAACTCATAATAAATGGTGGTTTGAAATAAATTCTTTTATTAACAGCAGGGTTGGCAAGATTTTGCCACAGGTGGAAAAAACCATGGTAAATACCGGTAAAAACCGTCCTGGCAAAAACAGGTTTTTGCCAAGCAAATTGGCAAAAAGTGGCAAAAACCTATATTTTCCAAGATGAGAGGACAAAAACACATTTTTGATACAAAATTATTCCTAAAATTGAAATATATACTATGAATATAAATAATTACAAAAAAATTAACAAAATTATTATTCCATAATTAAATGATAATGTAATAATATATCATTTTAGTAGTTTAAAACATTATTGATTGGAAAATTTGTGATTATTCTCTTTTTTCCAGTGAAATGAACTTATTTTAAATTAATATAACTATAATTTAAAGCATAAAATATCTATCAACATGTGTAGTTAATTATTGTACAAATAATAATTTTTTATAATAAATAATAATATTATACAAATAATAATATTTATTTATTTGTAAAAAAACATTTATTTTAGGATTCTAAAATGAAAAGAGATCAAAAACTTTCAATCTTTTAAAAATTATTACCCTTATATTAATTATTAATATGTTAAAAATAATTTTTTCATGTAATGTATCAAAATTATTATTCCTTATGATTGATTTAAATTTGTTTCAAGTATTTTGTAATAATATTTAATCAGCAATTTAGATAATTTGGTTTTTGCCGGTTTTTACCAGTTTTTGCCGGTTTTTACCAGGTTTTTGCCACTGTCCTGGCAAAAACCCCTTTTTGCCGGCAAAAACTCCAACCCTGATTAACAGTGACCCAATATATCCTTAATTCAAGCTTTTTTTTTTTTTTACATGACGGTTTAAATTTAATCATAGTGGAGGATAATCATTTCATTTAAACTTTTTTAAAATATTATTTGTTTTCATCATGCTAACGCTGTCTTTATATATAAAATTAACTAAGTCTTGTTAATTGTTAAAAAGTTATAACTTTGCCAATTTTTTGGTTTTATTTTTAAAAGAAAAATCTGTATTTTTTTTTTTAGGTTGAAGAGGAACAAACATTGTTGAATGAACTGCGGAAGATTGAACTACGTAAAAAAGAGAGGGAAAAGAAGACTCAAGATTTACAGAAATTAATAACTGCTGCAGATTCTAGCCAGGGTGAAACTAAACGCCTTGAAAAGAAAGGACCTAAAAAGAAAGTGGTACAGCAAAAGAATATAAAAGCTGAGAGTGTTGTAAGTAAAAACAAAAGCATTTTCACATTATTTAAAGGTTTTGAAATTAAAATATCAAAATCAAATTTTATTTCGTTTAGTTTTAAAACTTACTGAGGTTTATTCTTTTTCCTTTGAATGTTCTAAACTCATATTTTTGTGGTTAAATTAGCAAGCAAATTTAGAGAATTTGAAGCAGTGCCAGACATTAAAAGTGCAGTTCTTGACAAAAATTCTGGAAAAGCATTGCACAGAAATGCTTTTAATGTTAAACTTTTCACGTGGGCTCGAAAAGTCATGGAGATCTCCCGAAGGTCTCTTTTTGCCTCTGGGGGAGTGAGGTATGATAGGGAACTGATGATCGTTAAAATAAAATAGATGATGAGTATTAAACAATTATATTCTCCCACTGTGTGTTCTTAACTTCGTTTTCTAACTTAGGCCACCATGGTTAGGGATTTTAGGATTGCAACCAGAGGAGGTTTCCCACGCTTTTGCTTAACTCCAAAAGAGCAGAAAATCTCCTTCGTTTGTTACATTAGATTGAGCATTAAAAAAAAGGGAAAAAAAACAACATTCCACATACCAACTCTTTAAAAGATCTGCCTGTTTTGTGTTATAACAATTTATACATGTTTCTGTGTTCATTTACAAGGCATTTTTTCTTTTTTGTTGTTTTCAAGTTTAGCAACACAGGATTCAAATTAAAAATAATTTTTTATGGTTCATAAATATATTTACAAAAAACACTAAAATGAATAAGTACCTGATAAAAAATAGCTTTTTCTTTTATGCTGTTATATTTACTATTTCAACAAAAGCAAAATTTTGATTATAAAATCATAATTTAAAGAATAATATTTGGTTCTTAATAATTATAATTATTACTCTCTTTAATAACTATGATACATTCCAATAAAAGTATTTTTAATTTTAGAAAATTTCTTAAGTAATTTACATTTAAAATCTATCAAAATTATTTTACATGAAGTCTTTTAACCACTTTTTTAATTTAAAAGGAATTTAAAATTTTCTAAAATGTAGCTTGTTATTGTTTCAAATTCAGTCAAAGCTATAACAGAAGGGGTTTAAGTTGTCACTGATACAAGAAAAGACAAAGTGTTAGCTCATTATTAATTATAGAAAATTACAGTGAATTGAATTTTTTCCCTCATTTTAGTTTTATATTTCATGTTTTCTGCTAAAAATGAAAATGAAGCGCAAAATAAGCGAATTTTTTTTTACGGAAAACAACTAAAAAGCACATTTTTTTCAGGGTAAAAGCAGTAATAAAATAAACAGTTTAATAATGTTCACGCAATAGAGTTATTCATGTAATAGAGTTCTAAGTTTTCAAGTTCTTAATCTTATATTCCAACGAGACATTATTTATAAAACTATAGAAACTGTAACTCAGAGTCAAACTATACTATTGCATGAGAAAAAATAATACTAAAAAAGCCTCCAAAAATCATGTTTAAGTGTAAAAGTAAAATAAATTACTTACTAAATGAAATTAAATAGCATAATTTCAATAATAAAAGCATAGAAAATATATTAGAATTAGGAATGTATATTTTAGAAATATGCGATAATTCAAATGTTTAAATGCAATTAAATGTTGAACTATGTATGATGTTATAGCTCTTGAGTATCAAATATATATATCTAGATATAAAATCAATTTTTCATGGCAATATATGATGTATTTATTTAAAATAATGTACTTTTTTATAAAAAGAAAAAAAATCAAATTCTATGACTAATATTTATTGATTTCATTTATTTAAAACAGTTTTTTTTTTGAGATCCATTTCAATTTAAAATAATTTACTTTGGGAAATGCTTTGCATTATAATTAAACCATAATAAAGAAGCTGAATCTTTAAAAAATAAATTTAAAATATTTAACTATACGAAGAATTAGCAAAAATAGAAGACAAAAAAAATGAAAAACATAAACGGAACGAAACTTTGGATGTTTAAAAGTAGGTGAGTAATGTAAAACTTTTCCCTCCTTATCTTAAGGAAGGTGAGACCTCCCATAGCACATAAAACAAAGCTCTCCCCTCTGTAACTGTATCCTCTCTTTTGACTGTGAAGATGATTTCTTCCCCATTCTTGGGTTAGAAGTGTCACAAGTCCCTCAGAAGACCCAAACTATTGACATGACAACTGTTGTCAAAGCCCTGTGAGAAAAGGTTAACTAATGAGTTAAAGAACCAGTTAAAGAATAATAATAATAAAAAAAAACATTTATCATTACGTCTGTTCCATAAATTATGATTCCAGAATGTAGTAACAAAGTTGATATGCTGCCCATGTCAGAGTGTTGTATTCTGAATTTCATTAAAATTGTTCTATTTTATTTAAATTGTCAAAAATATTTCTATTAGATTATACAATATTAATCATAACAGTTATAAATGTAGTTATGAATAATTTTAAGTGAAATTTTTTTTCTTCAAAAATTGCATATTTAAGTATTAAATGTTTTACTTCACTATTTAATTTGGCTGCTTAATAACTTTTTTGTAGATTTAACGTTTTCTTTGCTAAAAATACTTTGAAGCAAAAAAGTTTAATTGCTAGAATATTTGTTAAGATCTGTACAAAAATTTCCTTGCTAAGGACAGTTTCTTCAATGAATGGCTACTATTATTATGTAGTTGACTGTTTAAAAAAGTATTATAAGCAAGTACTTAACACATAGGTTTTATCTCTAATTGGTCAACAGTTAAAAAACTCTTCTCAAGTCTTTATCAGAACAAGAATTTGATTTTAAAAAAAAATCGATGTCATTATTAGTAAAGAAACTTACTTTTTATTTATTCTATAGGAAATAAGAATTAGGTTATTAGTAAAAACAATATTTTTACTTGTAAATGATCTACCTAATTTTGTTAATAAAAGGAAAAATATTAAGCTATTTTTTATTTATTTATTATATTCTTTTTAAAATCATATATCACCTTTGAGAATAGATCTACATTTATCGTATTTATAAATTTTGGATGACTTTCTATTACCATCTTGTAACAATTTTGTTACACCAATATACCTAATGAACAAGTATATTTAAAAATGTATTTTCTGTTTTACCTTTTTATCACAAAATATTGAATGTTGCTTTCTTAAATCTTAAGATGTGCTGAAAACGTAAATTAAACAAAAAGGTTTTATAGATGAAAAGTCATGTTTCATTAATTTCAGTTTTATAATGTCTGAATAATTAAGCATAAAAATACTTTACTCATAACCAATCAATTTTCAATTCTTATGCATTGTTACAATTTAACATTTCGACAAAATTTTTTTTCAATATTCGTTAAATAAATGCATTTGTAGTTGTGCTTGAAAATTTAGAAGATTTTTTTTTTCATATCAATTTTGTTATAGTCAAAGAAATGTTTGCAATGCATGAAATTGTATAAAAGTGCAGTTTTAAGAATTATTTTGTTATCTAATTATATTCTAAAAGGTTTTAGTAAAATGTAATCTAAAGATTCTGTTTTACAAATGTAATTTTACTTTTTTAGAGTGTGGATTCAGCGGGCATTAAATTTGCCGATTTCAAAGGCAGTGGAGTAACACTTAGAAGCCAAAGGGTAATTTTTATGAAATATAATCTCTATTCTTCGTATTTTAATTATTAAATTGCTATTTTTATTTTTGTTAAGTTGTTATACTGATATTTATCTTAAAGGCTTAGGGCTTTTTAAGGGTTTAGTAGACCTGAAAAAAAGCATAATTAAGGTTTACAAAGTTTAACATTATTTACATATGGTGCTTTGGAGTCTCAGAACTTCAACTTCCCCCTCTCCATCCTGAACAGCTATCAGTATGATCAATATTTTTCAATCAATATTTCAAAAAAATATTTTTTAACACATATTTTATCATGTAATAGCTACATTTTTGTTTCATGATTAGATGGATATTTATTTTTAAAGAGCACTTATTTACATAATTTAAATTATTTTAAAATTTGTCAACTTACATGAATATAATTTAAAAATATGCATGATTTAAAGGTAGATCTTTTCAAAATATTGGGACACATACAAGGAAATATATTGACAAAAAAAATAATAAATATGTAAATAAATTTTAAAAAAAAACTTAACATTTGCAATAGTTTTAAACTTGCAATAAAAGAGACTTGACATTTCAGTATTTATAGAGTGAACAGTTTTCTACTGCTTTAAATTATATGAAGTATTTAAATAAATGAAAAAGCATATTTAAATCATATAAATATATTTAGCCGATTGCTTAGTTTTCCACCCCTATGTATTTGTCATAACAATTAATCAATTTTTACGAAAAAACTACCATTTAAATAAAAATGAAAAAAAATATGTATTTGTTTGAACATAATGTTTTAAAAAATTTCTAATTATTCATATGATTAAGATGGGAATCGGTTAGGAAAATGCATTTTTTATAATTTTACTTTTTTTTTTTGTGTTTAGATGAAATTACCTGCTTCAGTTGGGCAAAAGAAGGCCAAGGCTATTGAGCAGCTCTTAAAGGAATTGGATATTGGTGAGATTTAATGAATTTTAATTATAATTTGTAATTTATATTTACTAATGAATCAATAGTGTTTGGACTTTTTATTCATTTATGGGTCATTCTCACTAAAAAGGTATAAATAGACTAAAAATTTTTCTTAAATTAAAGTAATTAAAAAAGTGATTAAAATGACATAAATGCCTGTATTTATTTTTGTTATATGTCCTTATAATAATGGTCAAGTTTTCTATTTTATTTTTACCAGATTTAAAATATTTTAAATTCTGCCTCGTCCACGGAGGAGATGTAATAGTCAAAGGAGGATACATTTTATGTTATAAAATATGAAATATCAATGAAGACTAATTCATTAATTAATGGGTACAACTGATATGAGTTTAACATTAATAAATAAATAATAAAATATTTCATTATTAGAGATAGAGCTACTTCCGATTAATCATGCTGCTATTAAAGGAAAAATCCATTTTTAAGCTAGGTGTACAATTTTTTAAGTAACTCTTACTGAATATTAATAAATTAAAATGCGAAGACTATTGAAATAAAAATTCAGATTCCACATGAAAGTTGAGTGTTGAGGGTACTCTTTTGTGAACATTTTATGTAAGTTAAACATACTGTCATCCAAATAACGTTTTTGTTTTTTCTCTTTTCTTCTTGTTATTGTTTTTTTTCCCCTGGGTACAAACGGCTTGCTCTATCAATTTCTAGAAATTTAAGTATATTTAATCACAATTTTTCTGTTAAATCTTTTTCTGATACAGACTTTAAAATTTCTTGCTCTTTTTTTTTTTAAACTCTTTTCAAGCAATATAGGGTTTTCTTTTAATTTCTGTCTAGCTTGTCTCATATCAAGTTTTTTCTGTTCCCTTCTCTTTTGCATTTGAACATTTGATTGCTTTTTTTTTTCATTTTGGTTTTGCCATTTTTTTCCTAAAATTTGAAGAGAAAAAAAATGTTAAACATCACAGAAATTATTTAGAAAAATTGCCAATATTTATTTTTCCGATAAGAAAAAGTTAAACTTAGTTGATTTTCTTTAAAAATACAAACAAATTAACACATTTGTTCCATTTAAAAAAAATTAAATTAAAAGAAAATAGTTTTTTAATTATTAAAATTGTATTATGGTTATCTAACACATTGTCTCTTCCATTGACTGTGTCTTCTCCTCCGTGGACTTGTTATGTCCACGGAGGATCAAAAACTAGTTCTTGAATTTTACTGATTTTAGATTTTAAAGTTACAAAAATGGTGCAGTTCTTTTTATTAAATATACTATTTTTGCAATCTAAAATTCATCTATCAAAAATAAAATAATTTTCTCTTACCTTCTTTATGATGTCCACAGAGTATACGGTGAGAACTTTGCCAAACCCCAGTTGAACACAACAATCCAAAACTGACACCAAAGAGAACAAAAACAACTGATAGTTAACATTAGAAAATGGAATGGTTACCTTTCCCAGCAGCTGTCTTATAGGGATTTCGCATATGCTGCCCTTTATTGCATATTTACCGAACTATATTAATTGTCCATGGAGGGAGATTTCATTTTTGATGGACAAAGTTTACTAGTCATTTATTTTATAAAAATAAATTTTTTTTAAAAAAATATTAAATAAAAAGTTACTATAAACATTTAACTAGGTAAAACTACAAAAATCATTAAAATAACATTTAAATAGTTTAACAGCCATTAAAAATTATTTTGTGTCTCAGACGTAGGGACGTCCACGGAAGGGATTTTGAAGTCATGTTTATTAAAAAATAAGAATGAAATATTAAATACATTTAGCAGAAATGCATATGATTTGTTAGTATGAAAAATGATGAAGAAAAATATTAAGAAATCTGCTGTATTTCCTAATATTTATTACTAAGGGACTTAAAAAATCACCTTTTTGTGAGAATGACCCATATATGAAATTTATCTAGATTTTTTTTTGTTTGCATATTAAATTTGTTAGGTATTTATTACCAATTAATAAGTAATTGATAATTTTGACATTGAAAATGTTTGTTCTTTAATTAAACTGTTTTGATTCATTTGACAAATATTTAGAAGTTTAGTATAGATTCTATTTTGTATTGTTTTCTTTATTTTTGAAACTTTACAGCGATTTTAAAGTACAACACAACACAATATTCATCACAACACAGAATTGATATTATAAAATTATTTTCATATGTTACTGTTTTTTAAGTTAACATAATTTTCAATAATAAACATTTATCTCATGATTCAGAAATTTTGGGAAATCTTTCTTAGGTGTACTTTCCAAATGTATAAATATTAAAATCTGAGTGAATTTATTAAAATTGAATTCTTATTACATTAGATTTGTTTGGGGACAACAAACAAATATGACACAATAAAAGCACTTACCAAATAACGAAGATGAAGTGTTGAAAATATTTTCTTTTTTTCAGTACTATATCACAAAGTTGTTCCATATAAATTGTTTGATTAAATAGTTATTTTGTGACTTTTTAACATTATATAATAATGTAAAATTTCTTGATTTCCTAACTCTGCATCATACAGTAAAAATTTTTTAAATAAAATCTACTGGCTCGTATACAAATTTACTAGCTATACACATTCAATATTATTTTCGATAATTGGGAATGGAAAACCTATTCAGTATAAATTGAAAAAGTGTTTTAATAAAGATTTGAGCAACTTTATCAAAATGTTGTCTCATTAAATTTTTTTTAGGATTAGGTGTCGGTTACTCTGGTTCTGCTTAACTTCCATCAAACAAAATTTAATAATTCTTAAGGACTTCTAATTTGAAAAATGTTACTGGCATATTAAAATATCTTCCCTTTAAGCAAACTATGAAGGAAGTCTTTTTAAATTCAAATGTTTACTGTATAAAATTTTACATGCAATAAAGCTATGCAAAATAGTTTTTTTTTTAAATTTTTACTTTACTGATTTTAGTAGTTAAACTCTCGTATATTTAAGTATGAGATGTCAGATGATTCTAAAAGTTCATGCTTTATATAAAATGTATAAAAAGGTTTTGCTGTATGTGTTCAATAAAATTTTCGAGTAATTTGTTCAAGAAATAATTGTGAATAGCTGATTGAAATTAGTTGTATTTGAATCTAAGTGAAATGTCTATATTTAGTCACTTGTTTTTCACTACATGGCTTATGAGAAACCTTTTTCCTCTTAACAAAACTCGATCATCAAAGGAGAGTGGACGAAGAGGGTAAATTCAAAATCTGTTTTTAATCTTCTTTTTTTAGTTTTCACCATAGAGTTGTAATGTAGGTAAATCTAGCCTTGCAGAGTCATTTTTTCCCCAATAATGGAACCATCTAACTGGTAATTACTATTATAGTTTAATTAGGGAAAAAAAGAAAGAAACTGTGTTCTTATAGCTTTCCTTAAATTAAAAATTTTGCTATTTCTGTTCCAAAATGAATTAAAAAATGTATAAAAGCATTCCTGCAACAATCTGTTGCGGGCCAGAGAGGTTATTGCTCATAGACCTCATTTACTTTCCCAACAAGCTGATGCCAAAAATATGAATTTAAATGGTTCTTTAATAGAACCCTAATGCTTCATAATTAAATTTTAGTGCTTCTACCGCTGTTCAAAAATGTGTGAGAGACAATAATAGAGAATTAGTGGATGTTCATGAGTAAATATTATATTTTTTAATGAAAATATGTTATGTATCATTTGGTTTTTAATCAGGCACAAACTTTTGCAATCCCCTGATATCAATATTTGAGAGTGAAATCTTTTTTAAAAATTTCTAATTACTTTTAGACAGTTATCATATTCATATAATTTTTTATGATTTTTGGTAGAACCGAATCCTATTCCTACTGAAGAAATATGCCAGCACTTCAATGAGCTACGCAGTGATATGGTTCTTTTGTATGAACTTAAACTTGCTCTTGCCAATTGTGAATTTGAACTTCAAACATTACGACATCAAACAGATTCAAGGGTTCCAGAAAAGAAAGAAATCATTGATGTTGGACCTACTTTTTCTGCTTTGATGGCACATTCAGGTGGAAAAAGTGAATAATGTAAAATATTTTTTGTAACATGTATTCATCTCAATAAGCCATCATTATAATCATCCTTCAAGACTCACACTTCTATGTTTCATTATGTGCTCTTCTAATAAAGAAATTTCATCCTTGTTATTGTTGTATAGTACTGATTTCATCTGAGCCATTTTTATTGAATTCTAAATAGTACTCTTTTAATATAATTTATTTTTATGGTTTTATACATCATATTCCTATTTTTTTTTTTTTTTTAACTTTGGAACTGACTTAAATTAATATGTTTGGAAGTTGAGCCTTCATGAGCATTTGTCCAGAGCCTCCTATTCCTAGAACTCTTTAAAAAGTTCCACAGTGGTTGAAAAAAATTTTATTTTTTTTAAAAAAAACGGGAATAACGATTTTTTTCTTTAATTCTTGTTTAGTACTGAAATTTTATAAACATTGTTTTTTATTTTATGATATTGATGAAATTGAAAACAAAGCAGTAATGACCATTTTTACAGGAGTACCGCACAAATTTTTTTTAAGTGAATCGAATTTTAGAAAATTTGCTGATTTTAAAATTGGTGATATTTTTATTTTGTTATTTGTCATTAAGTTATTTTATATTTGTCATTTTTGACACAAACTATAAGAATGAAAAAAATAAATAAATAACGGAGTTAAGAAAAAGACAAAAATTTTTGTGAGTGGAAAATTTTGAAACTAATTTTATTGAATTGTTGTGAGCTCTTTTTTTTTGTGTGTGCATTACAACAGTTACAGTTTTTCAAGTACTCAATAGGGATAGATGCTTTACAGTATGTATTACCACAGTCATTGTGACTTCATACTTTAAGGAAGTTCTTTATTGCTTCTGAATTGAATTCAGAACCATTCATTGATTCATTCTAGAATTTCCAACAATATTTGACAGATTATTCTTTGATTAAAAAAACATGCTTTGAGTTATATCACTTTCATTGAACTCTGGTTGAAAAGAAAAAAATGTTTAATTTTATTGTTTCTATTTCTGAACATTATAAAAATTTCACTTCTGATCATAATCTCTTGAGGTTTAATTTCAGATATATCCTTTTTTTTTGGAATCTCATATTGCGATCATAATAAAGTTTTAATCAGTATTAAAGTGATAATTAAGTATAAATAAATGTATTTATAACAATTTAATTTTAATTAATACGGTTGTAAAAAAGTTTAAATAAATGTAATTTTATACCTTATTTCTAATTATGTATTTATTTAACTATTATATTAATTTAGTTAAAATAATTTACAGCATTAGTTTTCTTAAATGGCCTGCCTTACTCTTCGACTGGCACCTCAAAAAAGTGGACAATTTTCTCTGTTCTAAGGATGTCTGCTCAACTGATGTTTTTAAGTATTATAAACTGGCAAACACATTATATAATTTTTAGTGTAATGCTGTTGTATTTTTCATAGGCTAATGACTTAGTATGATTCTAATATCAGAAATACAAGTAAGTAAATAAACAAAAACTCTTTTTTAGTTTAATTTTTGAGTTATGAGTATTTTTGTTTGATCATCATGAACATAATGTTACTATTAGGATTTCATTTATAATTTTTTAAAAACTTAGACTTTGCTAGTAATTCTATGATGAATTTTATTACCTATTAAATTTGAAGACTGATAGTATTTGATTTTTCAATGTATTATAAATGTATAAACATATTATAAATTTATAAACATATTTAAATATACAATTGTTTCAATATATTATAATTTACAATTTATTTTATATTTTAATTCGAATACAATCTTGCCATTATTTGAGTTCAACGATGTTGTTTTGCTGGTGTATGTTGGTACATTCATACCTTTTTTCACATTGCGATATAAAAAAAAGCCTATTGTTTAAAAACTCAACATTGTTGACTGATAAACTAGATGTTATATAACTAGTAAAATTTTATCAGATTTATATATTTTTGTTAAAACTGAGCATGTCACTAAGTAATTAATTTAACTAATATATAATTTGTTCAAATAACAAATTTATATAAATGTATACAAATTTGTTCAAACGAAAAGCTATGTTTGAAAAAATTAAAAGAAATATTAATATTTAATTTAATTTGTACAAATGTTACATTCTTTCTTTTTCCCCTAAAAAAATTCTGACAATAGCTAGCTCAAATCTAAATAAAATGTTAAAAACAGTGTCAGGAAAAAATGTAATTAATTTAAAAAAAAAAAAATTAAGTTTAAGCCTTGCATAAGAAGCTTTCTTAGAATAAGCAAATAGACCACGCAATTATGTTTACAAAAATGTAAATAATTTGTTAATTAAAATTAACCATAATTAAAAATTTCAACTCTTTAAAAGAATGCTTGAAAAGTCATTTTACAGAAATAAAACTACCGTACTTTTGTGACAAAACTGTTCTAGTNTTGCCGTGAATTTACAAAATTTTAAATTTTTTGTTTGAAGGGCATTGTATTTGGTCTAGGGAAAAGTGTTATTTTAGTTTTAAATTAGTAGTAACATGTTTAATTACCCTTTTAAAGAATGTAATTTTTGCATTTTCATACAAAAATCTCATCTCTCTCTTTATTATTATTTTATTTTAAGTACTCATGGTCTCTGAAAAGTTTAATATTTGACTGTTGTTAATTAATTTATTTTATTGTTACAATTTAAGCTAAGTCATGTGCAAACTTGTTCTGCAAATTTTTTTTTTTCAGTTTTAAAAGCTTTTTTCTTTCTTTAAAATATTCTCATTTTAATCATAGTCGCCAATTGAATTTATAACATTCTCTAATCTATAATTCTAACATTCTCTATAATTGGTGGCAAAAAAAAGTCTAGGGTGGGTCTTGGCTTTTTTAAATAATTTTTTCAGCACACTTCTTTAGGGAGCTTTTCACATTAGAAAGTTTAAAAAATAAAGGAAATGAACCATTATTGTTGACTAAATATTTGTCAATAATTATGTATTATTTAATAGGACCAACACTTTTCAATATATTCCTAGACAATTAGGGCTATATTTTAAAGATTGTGAATTATCAAAAACGCAAATGCATAATAATACGATGTATAACTGAATAAAAAAATATCTGAAAAGTGTGCTTTTCCTATCTTTAACTTTTGAAGCCAATCACAACATGAGAAAAAATTTGGTAGCATGACATTAACTTAACTTGTTATGATCAGTTATTAACTTTTTTTTTAATGTATCCTGATCCTTCAATTATAATCAATTTTTTGACAGGAGCCTTAATAAAAGACAGTTTTTAATCAAAAACTGTAGTTTCGAAAACAGTTTTCTGTTGAAATTCTGAAGATGGTGTTTGTTTTTCTTCATCCAAAGTATCTCTTCGAACATATTGCCTTAAAAACATTAAGGAGAATGTAGTCAATATTATTTCGTATTATTTTTGCACTAAAAAAAAAAAAAATGATTCGAGTTTTATTGAAATTGAAAATCAAAAATAATTTTTTACACACTTCTTTTTCCTTCGGATAAACATAGTTTTAAGTCTAAGAAAAAAATTTTTTTTTCTGGTATAATTATACCTGCATAAATTATGAGTAGATTTTTATCTAGACTTTTGTATTCGATGAAGAAAGTAAAACCTTGTAACGTGAGTTTGATTTTCCCCATTTTTTTCAACATTTATTATTAATTTTTTAAATTTCAGATTACATTATCTTGAGAAATTTGTTTCGAAATACGCATTTCTCTCATGTTGGCATATTCCTTGTACTGACATAACAGTAATGGCTAATTCAAGCATTCAGCCCCATCTCATCACCATGATGACATGGTTTTAAATTAAGTCTTATAAAAATCATTTTCCTTGAATATAAATTTTTTAATAAGTGACCTATGTGCTTTTCAGAATGGATGGTGTTTTCAATAGAAATGTAAACAATAACAATCTTGAGCTCGGCACCTACTCTAGTTCCGGTTAAAAAGTTTGCAGCTGCTTACTACATGTTATTCTGATAGGCGATGCTTTCAAACGGATAATTTTGTTTTCAATAAAAGAAGTAAATTAGATAATTTCTGAGCTCAAATCTGCCGTATTTCATAAGGTATTAATGTTATTATGTAATTCTGGGGAGTTTGGAGTAAAAATTTGTTTTAGTTATTTTGTTATTTATTATTAAAAAGGGTGACATGGTTGCTAGATTTTGAATAACACGCTTTTTTGGCAGTCTTGATTTGGCCTCTTTCCATTTGTTTATTACTGTTTGTTCGTATTGCAATCTGTGCACCATCTTACGTTAGTGTTAACACTTTTAGTATTGTAAACACAAGTATTGTTAGCATTGTAAACATAAGTAATAAGTAATCAAATTCATTGCTTGCAAGAATCTCAAAACACAATGATGCCAAATGGCTTTGAAATACAACTGAAACAGTAACCCGGAAATTTAGGCAGTCCCGAGCTTGCAGCGTTCCCTAGTGTAGAAAACACCATCCATAGAAGCGACTGATTTCCGTGATTGTCATTCAGATTACTAGTCGCACATATTTAATCGCTCAGACGATACTAGGGCCGTGGTAGCAGGGCTAAAGAGAAATAGAAGGGCTGGTTCACTCCCTTGAAGAAACTCTCGCCGCGCCAATCCTCCTATTTTCTCTAGTGACGTCACTTTGGCGCAAAGCTCGCACTTTTACTTCAAGAACAGAGCGTTCGGCCTTACTAGCTCTAACTAATATTGGAGCATTTCTTTTTGTGACATATTCTAAGACATTTGTTATTTTCTATAATGACTTTCCTCAGTTTTTGCCGTGAATTTACAAAATTTTAAAACTATTAACGAAATGCCAGTTCAGTTTGCGCGATTGCAACTTGCAAAAAATCTGATAGAAAAACAAAAGGAAAAAATATAATTTTCAGCGTGTTCCCTAAAGTAAATGAACAACTATGTAAAGAATGGATTCCGAAATGACGCAGTTAATATAAATAAATTTCCTTCCCCTTCAGGTCTATGTCTAAATTCAGGAAGTGGCCTCACAAAGGAGATTCCCTCTGCAGAAGATCATCCTCAGGGCTGTTTCCCAGACCGTCGCCAATAGCCTATTGTGCAGCTCCAGAGTGACCTAAATAAAGTACCTACCAGACGATATTATCGTTTTTTTTTATTTTTTTTAACAATCTTAATTAGTGTGATTTATGAATCACACATCTCGATTTGTATTAGTGCAGTTTTGGAAAACGAATTTGGTGAATCGATTTCGAATTTAATTTGAATTAACGTTGTTTGTAGATAGCACGTCACGATTTCCAAGAGATTTATCGCGATTCAATTAAAAACATNTCACAAACTCTAATACAAAATTAACTAGAAGAAAACACCTGAAACAGTAACCCGGAAATTTAGGCAGTCCCGAGCTTGCAGCGTTCCCTAGTGGAGAAAACACCATCCATAGAAGCGACTGATTTCCGTGATTGTCATTCAGAATACTAGTTAAATTCGCATTTGCGGTTGTTCTGCTTTTATTCATTGTGAATTACGAATCGCACATATTTAATCGCTCAGACGATACTAGGGCCGTGGTAGCAGGGCTAAAGAGAAATAAAAGGGCTGGTTCACTCCTTTGAAGAAACTCTCGCCGCGCCAATCCTCCTATTTTCTCTAGTGACGTCACTTTGGCGCAAAGCTCGCACTTTTACTTCAAGAACAGAGCGTTCGGCCTTACTAGCTCTAACTAATATTGGAGCATTTCTTTTTGTGACATATTCTAAGACATTTGTTATTTTCTATAATGACTTTCCTCAGTTTTTGCCGTGAATTTACAAAATTTTAAAACTATTAACGAAATGCCAGTTAGCGCGATTGCAACTTGCAAAAAATCTGATAGAAAAACAAAAGGAAAAAATATAATTTTCCGCGTGTTCCCTAAAGTAAATGAACAACTATGTAAAGAATGGATTCCGAAATGACACAGTTAATATAAATAAATTTCCTTCCCCTTGAGGTCTATGTCTAAATTCAGGAAGTGGCCTCACAAAGGAGATTCCCTCTGCAGAAGATCATCCTCAGGGCTGTTTCCCAGACCGTCGCCAATAGCCTATTGTGCAGCTCTGGAGTGACGTAAATAAAGTACCTACCAGACGATATTATCGTTTTTTTTTATTTTTTTTAACAATCTTAATTAGTGTGATTTATGAATCACACATCTCGATTTGTATTAGTGCAGTTTTGGAAAACGAATTTGGTGAATCGATTTCGAATTTAATTTGAATTAACGTTGTTTGTAGATAGCACGTCACGATTTCCAAGAGATTTATCGCGATTCAATTAAAAACATATATCTCGATTATTAATGAAATATTTACTCACTTTTTCCAATTTTAAAATGATTTTCGAATTACTAATCTTGCGTCGTGTATTTAAACCTTTTGTGATTGTTAGTCGGGTATTTTTTAGAATCTAAAGCTGCTGGCTTTCCGCATTAAAAAAAGTATGTTATTAGTACTTTATTATATTATTACTATTAGTACTTTATTTACGTTGCACTACAGCTACACGTAACGGTCAATGGTTTATTTAAATTTGCTATGATCTGGGAAACATACCTGAGAATGATTCAAAAACATGCCAGCACAATTTTGAACCTTTGGTAGCCCGGCGACTTGTGCGAAGTCGAGTACTTTAAGATAGAACAATTAAAGAGGACCTATATCGCACACCCCCCCTCGATTCATAAGCATGTTGATTAGAGTTATCATCCAACTTCTCACAGATCGCTTTTAGTTATGCTTGACTTCAGTGATCTGCTGGGAACCGTGTCTTAACGATCACCGTAGAGCCTATTGAAACAAAAAGTCAGTATTTTTTTTTCCCGAAAGATTATTAGTAAATAAATAAACTGCTTCATACTATGATTTCCAGGTATATACCATAAAATAGGTAAACAAAAAACATTTATAATCTTCAACAGAATAGAAAAAATTCGAAACGCTGTGTACAAGCATTTGTTTCAAACGAATATAAATGAGTATCATCAAAAAACGTCAAGAACTTCTTTCCATGCAACGTCATCATCATAAAATTCTTTTCAAGCAGAAGTGAAAATTATGCTGAAAACTAGTTCCCAAATGATTTGCAATCATTCGCTCGTTGCCAGTTCTTCAGTTCTAACGAAACTCTTGCCGCAATTTATGAAGTTGAGGGTACAGACAGAACTTTTTTACTATTTTCTTTTAGAACGATGCAAATTTTTGCTGCAGTTTATCTACCTTTAAAAATGAATAATTCAGAGTCTCTTATTCAAACTCGCGAATGGATAGGAAGTTCTATAAAACTTTCAAGATCTCCAGAGATCTTGTCTGGAAAAGTTTACTTTACTTGGCTGTCAATAGTTTTTTTTTTCTTTTTCCCTTCACTATTTTTTGTGTTTAAGTTCGCTTACTTTTCTTTGGGTTTCATGAAGCAATATTTTTGATTGCCCAGCTTGATAGCTCCATAAATATTCATCGTCTTGTAAAATGTTCGAATTACTTTGGTCTTAGAAAATTAAAGTCAATATCAAATTTCACGAGAAAAAACTAATTTGTTGCAGGGTTGAGTAGATACGCTTTAGATAATCAGTTTTAAATTTATTTTATGGAAAAAATGCAGTTATTAATGCTTTGTGGTTTTAACGAATTATGAGCAGAAATGTCTAAAGGGAGAATTTATTAGAATGAATTAAAATCATTAACGTTTTAATTTTTTTAATTATTAATTATTAATTGCTTATTCTGTTTTTAAAATTCTGCAGAACAAATTCTTCGCAGGTTTTTTTAATGGTAAGCAGTGTATTAGGAACAAGTTTCATTGCGTAAAGATTAATCTTTCAAACACTTTCTAACGAAGTTTAAATTAATTTATGTACCCCGTGAATTTTTTAATGGAAGTTATTTTGAGAGAGTTAAGGGAGTAAGATTGTATAATATGTTTAAGTATTGCATGAAGAATTAAAATACTTTTTTTTACAAATATAATTACATTTGATTTTCGGAGAATTTTGTTTCAAATAAATAACTTTTAAACAAATTACTAACTTTTTTTTATTTTTATTTTTTATCGTTAAACAGTGCATAAAAAATTCTATTGCTTATAGAATTCCATTGCGTGATAAGTTTATAAATTTTTTTTAATGCATTTAAAATTAAGTACTATATACTTATTACTTGAAATTAGCGATGGAAATTCAGAGCTATCAAAGGGAAAATTAAAAGCTTTTTTTTTAGAATCATAATTACTTTTTTATTTTTACTAAAAGATAGTAACTAATAAATCGATTATAAGCAATGATTCAAAGATTTTCAGAAAAGCACTGGTCTTGAAAACTTATAGAACTTTATAAACCAAAGCATTCGAGAGACTATTTACTTTAGCCAATGTTATTTAAAAGCAATAATTAGTTGAAATTTTCGTTACTATGACGTCCGTTCATTTTTTTTTTCGATTCATGGATTTAATACAAGGTCAGAAGAAAAAATATTATAACACGTATAAGTTTAATTTGTTTCGTATTTGTAACATTCTTTTTCTTTAAATTTTAAGAGGTATTATGACATATTATAACATTCGTTATCTTAATTGCTATGAGAAAAAAAAAAGAGAGCAGCCTATTAGTGTGGTTGCAAATCAATTAATAGGTGAATCATTGAATAGACAAATTGATTTGTGACAAATTAAAAAAAGTTTATTAACCTATAATTTGTATTACGACACTTTACACCCACAAATGTTTATTTTGTTGCTTTTGTTTTAATAGCCTTAATTATGATTCAGAGCAAAATCTTCGACAGACAGGCCTCAGCACAGATTACCACAAACAAAAAATTTGATCATTTGTTGTTCAATCGTATTGACATCATTCTTATTTAACCCCCACTGCGCAATTTATCTTCGTTACGTCTGACTACTAGTGCAGCTTTAAGGGGAACTCCTCTAGCCTGAAAGTTGGGGACTGTCTGCTGCTATGGTAACAAGCCAAAGCTCATTTTTAATGGGGGTGAAATGGAGGAAAGAAAGTGTTGATTGGCTTACTACTCACAACGAACTATACTAAGATTAAGACAAAACCTATTCACCCTCACCCCCATTCGAAGTGACCTTTCCTCGTAACCATAGTACCCGCCAAGACGCGAGACGGGTGTCTGGAGGAGTTCTCCTATAAGCCGCACTACACCTTCTCTTTTCAAGGAGATGTTGGTCGAACCCGGAGTCCTACAATTTTTGAGTAGATTACAACTACCTTGTGTCAAAAAAAAAAGAAGAAGAAAAAAAACTATATATTATATATATAGCAAAATAAATAAATACAAAAAAGCACGAAGAAAATTAAGAAAAACAATAAGTTTCATTCATTGCGCATAAGCTGCAAGTAAATAGAACTCATAAAATAAGTTCAAAATGAAGATAAAACAAAGGAAAATTACAGACATATAAAAAAAAGGGGGGAAAAGAAAAATAATAATGAAAATAAAATAATAAAAAACTGGAAAAGCAAATAATAATAATAAAAATCCGAAAAAAAAAGGATAAAATTTTTAAAAATTTTTATTTTTATTAATTACAGATACATGAAAAAAGGGGGAAAAAGAAAAATAATAATAAAAATAAAATTTTTTAAAAATTTTATCCTTTTTTTTCGAATTTTTATTATTATTATTTTCTTTTCCAGTTTTTTGTTATGTTATAAAATCATTNGAAACAATTTTTTTCTTTTTTTAAATCAGCAGTGGGGACAAGTGAGGGAATGACATATTGGTATATTTTAATTACCTAAAATAAATAAAAAATAAAAATTGATAATTTTATTTTTATTCTTTTGTTAGCTTGCATTCCGAAGTACACTTTCCCTGAATTTTTTTTTTTCGCAAACTGTAAAACAAACATAAAATGTACTAGGGACATGAAAATGACTGTTTTTGTGAGAATGACCCATATATATATATATTACGCTTTGCTTTATTTTACGTTTTCATGTAAGCTCTGTTAAATAACTAATAACTCACAAAATATGCACTCAAATAATTGCGGATGATTTTAGGGTGAATATTATGAGGCCAATGAAAGAGCGATAATTCTAGAATACCCTACGTTTCAACAAATCCCCGGTTCCTCGCTAACGTGGGCTTCATGCTCGAAGCATTGAATCCGCCATCCAATAATATTCAGATTCTCAGATCAGATTCTGAAAAAAATGAATTTTCTGTGAAAATAATTGCCTCCTAACAAAATTGTTACTTTTAACATTCCTCTTTTCATTTGCCATTTTAACGTAACTGAAATTTTAATATGCTCATTTATTTTATTTATCCAAACTATTTAATAAAATCATTACAGTCAAATATGCAGTTAAATATAGCGAAGTATTTTAAATTCTTTTTTTAAAACAAAAAAAGGTTTTAAAGATTATAATATTATTTTCAAAATGACATATTTCGGATATAACTTTAATTCGCAGTTATTTCTTTCTTTAAAGTACGGATAATTTTTATCCTTTAACTTTAAAAATATAATATCGTTTATTTTTTAAAGTAAGGATAAAAATTAGTTGTAATCTAGTCATTATATTTATACAATATCATTTTTCACGGTTCACATTAGTAATATTTTTCGGAAGCAGTTTCATTTATTTAATTCATCAATAAGTAAAGGCATTTATAAAAACAAAAGCCAGATCATTTTTCAAATCTATTCTTTAAAGTAATATACAAAGAAATGAGCTTAACTAAGGGAAGTCACGCAATTATTAATGAATCAAATTAATCCAGTCGTAAAATGTATCATATTTTAATTTGGATTCATTGTTAAAAATAATAATTTTAAATATCTTCAACTGAAAAATTTTGAAAATCCTGTATGTAGTCAAAACGATCTGTACAGTGTATTCAGTAATGGTAACTTACAATATATATTTTTTGAATCCTTATAAGACATGAGAAAAAGAACTCCCAAATAAATATTAAAGCGAAGAAAGCGAAACGATATCGAATTTTGCGTAATAAGAATTTAATAAGCGAAATACCTAACAAAAACTGGTTTGATTGTCTGTTGAAATTAGTATCTAGTGTGTCAGGTAATCGCCTTTCATCTCTTTCGATTATTCTGGCATTCAAATAGGTTCTGATGTTTCATATTACCTTCCTAAATAGTTTTTTGTCTGTTTTCTGAATTCTTACTGTCCATTTCCCCCTCACTTTATTTGTCTGTGATTTTCTTTGATTCGAGTTTTGTTAGTGTATATTTTTCTTTGTCTTCATTTTTTAACATGGATTTTAAAAATATATGTAAAACGTGATCGTTACGGAACACCTTGCAAAATTTAACCGTAATTCAAGTGGAAAAAGACTTCTGTCTTTTGCCCCAATCAAGTGTAAAATTTTTTTAGGATTTGATCAGAAATACTTTCGAGTTAAAAAGCATAAAAATAAATTTTCTTTTGCCGAAAGAGAGTTCTTAAAAACGTTTATTATTTTTTTTAATAAAAAAATAAATTTTTCAGTGAAAATTAGTGAAGTTGTTGTGGCAACAGATGAGACACTAGAAAAGATGCTTTACCTAATTCTATTACTTTTATATAGTCATGATATTGGTATTTTGTCTTTAATCATTTTAACTGCCTTTTTATATTTCTTTGTGTTTGTGGTAATTTTCTGCATTATTTCTTAGGATATATATTTTCGGTTTAAAATATTCTGTATGTTAACAATTATTTGATATGATTCAAAACATATAATAGGAGCACAGATACAATGAACTGGAACACTAATTCGGGCATGCGTGTTTTGTGTTTTTGAAAAAGTAAAAATGTATTCTTGAAAAAAAATGTAATTATTGTGTGGTCGTAGAAAACTAAGACATTTCCTTTATCACTGAAATAAACTAAAATTTCATCCATTTATTGTCAAAAGATACAAATTATAATGGCCTCTATGTACTTGTAATTTAACTTTCCAAAATGATGACCAAGGAATTTGCGGAGAGTTTATCAGCATGATGTTTCCTCGTAAATTGTGGAAATTAGCCACCATAATCGACTTGTTTGTCGGAGGACGGATTATCATTCAAACTTGATAATATTGCTGTAAAAAAAGAATACATTTTTTTTACCTCAAGTATTTATCGTTTCTAGCAATCAGCATGCTTAACACCAACTTTTTCATTACCAGTTTGAGAAAATGGACAGTGCAATGAATTAAGCTTTTGATTTTATGTACATTTTGTTATATATTAAATTTTTTTGAATAACTTCTAGTATTTGTTGAATTTCAACTTTTAGTCTCAAACATTCTCTTTTTTATATCGTTGACTAGTTTCTTTATTTAGTTTTTTTGAATAAATTGTGCTATTCAAATTTTTCAGAATTTAGATTAGATTTATAGGTACTTTTCGGTTAGCCGGACAAAAATGAAAAGTCACCAAAAACTGTTGACCTCTGCCAATTTAATTTATTTATTAAGCTCATAAAAATTAAATAAAAAATAAATGAAATTAAAAAGGGAAAGAAAAATAGTTGAACTTCTTTGAGCCCGGCTAACCAAATATAAATAATATTTTATAAATTTCTGAAGAAATGCATACGTTGTAATCTCTCAACGAGCTCTTTCTTAAAATAAATAAACCTAATTTTTTTATTTTTTTTTTAAAAATAAATAAATAAATATTGGTACTTTTCTGTTAGCCGGGCGCAAGCGTAAAGTTGCCAAAAAAATGTAGACACCTGCAAACTTTCTTTTTACTTTATTCTTCTAAGCATACAATAAATAAATAAAGTAAAAAAAAATCTAAAAAAAATTCGTTGAATTGTATTGCGCCCGGCTAACCGAAAAATGCATAATATTTTGTAAATCTCATAAGAAATGCATATACAATATAATCTTTCAACGAGCTTTTTCTCAGATAAGATAAAGCTAATTATTTACTTTAAATTTGTTATCTATTCTTATTTTATAACATTTTATAACCGTCGATGAACTGCCGACCCAATTGTGGGTTTAAGACTACCAGTATTCAACTCCGTATCCTTGTAATCTTGATCCCAATCCAGAGAGCTCTTGGTTCAGTACCCCCAGAGGTTTTGATTTCTTATGGGAACATGGAGGACTTTGTGACCCGAAAGATTTGGCGCGCATCAGTCACTATTTACTACACGGGGAGTCTTTGGCCGTCGGGTAACGAATCCACGATCTCTTCGACATGGGCCCTGTGTCTTACCAACCAGGCTATCCTGGCCCTATTTTTTAAGATTTTATATTTATTTTATAACCATCGTTGAAGAGTTAAACCAGTTTTGGGTTTGCGACTACTAATGTTCAACTCCGTAGCTTTGTAATTTTGAACCAATCCAGAATACAAAGAAATTCCTGGATCAGTACCTCCAGAGGTATGATTTGTTATGGGAATATGGAAGACTTTATGACCTGACAGATTTAGCGTGCATCAGTCACCATTTACTTACTTCGGTTTTGCAGGGATTGAACCCATGACCCCTTGGACATCGGCCCAGTGCCCTACCAACCAGGCTATCCCGGCCGTGAATTTTTATTTTTATTTTTAAGATTCATCAAAATGGACGCTCATAAAAAAATAAATGAAATGAAAGAAGGAAAAAAAAAATTAAAACAAAACAAACAAACAAAATAGTTGAATGTTTTTGCTCCCCGCTTAGTTAAAAGTACTTAAAATTGACTTATTTCTATTAAATTTTTAAAACTTAACTTTTATTATGCTAACAAGGAAAGTATACATCTGTAATATCTGCATTGAAAGAAAATTAAGTTTAAATCAAATTACCCGGTTAAAAACTTGGATAATATAAAACTTGCCGCTACTGCTGCTCCTCAGGTAACAAATACCTCCTTTAAGTTTTATTTCATTTAATTTTAAATAATAAAACTTCTTAGATTCGTGGCATAACAAATCTAAAAAGCTTGGTTTTGTGGTGGTCCGGGTAAACAATTTGCCTTTAAACTGACAGATCAGGGTTTCAAATTCCAGCTGAATTTCCCCTCAAGAAGAATTTATATCTAAAAGATTGATAATTTTTAATGTTTTATGTTATGTTTTATCTATGTTTTATTCAACACATAGATGTTTATTTTTTAAAAAATTTCAGTTAATTTTTTTAGGAAATTTAAGCTTTTAAAAAATGATAGACGTCTTATTATTTTTATTTTTTTATTAAAATAAATGAATTATTTTAAAAAATAATTTCCATTTAATTTTTTTTAAATTTTGACTGATGTTTTGTAATAAAGTAAGTTTTTTTGATGTTTTGGGATAATGTAAGTCTTTATTAAATTTATTATGAAAATGAAAACAAAATTACACAAATCTTGTAAAAAAATATGTATTAACAAGAAAGTTTGTATTTTCAATGACATAATTTATATAATTTTACGATTCTTTTCATTATTATAATTCTTTTATCAGTAATAAATACTTTTTTTCAATTTATCCTTTCTATCTATCTTTCTTAGCAAGACATCAGATAATTTTGTTTATACTTTCGAAATGAAATTTAATAAAAGCTTAAAATATTTGTAACAAAATAAAAGAAATTCAGTTAGACACATGAAAAAAATTAAATTACGAAATTGCAAATTAACTTACACAATTTATATATATATATATAATATATACATAAAAGCATGCAATAAAAGAAAGAAAACATTCACTAAAATGTGGCGTTAGTCTCTTTCCATGAACTTCCGAAGGTAAATATAAACTAGTACATAATCATTAGTCAAAGCTCGTAAGTTGCCTTTGATTGACTGTCTATAAGTTCAGACGGAGAAACAATGAGAGAACTTGCAGAAACGATCATTCTCGAAAATTGGAGCTTTTTGTCCTTGCTATAGATTAGATTTTAATGAACTACTTAAAGCCGATTCGCGTCCTTTGCGTTGTTCGTCTTAGTTTCTGGATTTGTCATTCTTTTTTCAGTTTTAAAAAGTAATTTTCAAGGCAAGAAATTGTATAAATCTTATGCTCCTTTATGTTCAACTGAAAATACTTGTATAAACCATATTGTTTTGAAACATTTTCAAATTCAAACGTGCAAATTCCTTTGATATGAAGTTGTTTGAAACCCAAATTAATAAGCATTATTTATTTTGCTTGGACGAAATGATTAGTCTAATTTTAGTTCTGAAAAAGTCCTAGTTTAGTATGGATTTGAATTAAAAAATTCAATTTTATAATCGTATTTTATTAAAATACCGTTTTCATCATAACTTCGCGTAAAAGTAATTTTCTTAAATAAAAAAAAATAAAATAAATAAATAATCGAAGTAAATTTAGTTATAAAATAACAAAAAAATATTTAAATACCTAATTTTAATCAGATTTTAAATTACTCATACTCTAAAAATCTTTTGAAAAAATTTCGATGCCTTTTATACAATTATGTTAAATACACATCTCTCTGTATTTTTTTCATAAATGTAGAGACAGTACGTTATCACTGTCCTTAATAAATATGCTTAAAATCCTTAACAAAATCTTAGAATTTAATATTCAGAAATTAATAGAAAACAAAAACATAAATGAAGAGCTTAATGTAAGTATCAGCTACGAGACATTTAAAAAAAAAAATGAGATTTGTCGGGGAAAGTTCTTATTTCAGCTTTATTTAAATATATAACATTCATTTACATTGCAAAATATATTCATTCCGAAGATACTCAGTGGAAGAACCGGCTAAGTGACATTATTATAATATTCATTGAATGGAAGAACCAGCTAAGTGACATTATTTGAGTATTCATTGGATGGAAGAACCGGCTAAAGGACATTATTTGAGTATTCATTGAATAGAAGAACCGGCTAAGTGACATTATTTGAGTATTCATTGAGTGGAAGAACCGGCTAAGCGATATTATTTTAATATTCATTGAGTGGAAAAACTGGCTAAGTGACATTATTTGAGTATTCATTGAATGGAAGAACCGGCTAAGTGACATTATTTGAGTATTCATTGAGTGGAAGAACCGGATAAGTGACATTATTTTAATATGCATTGAATGGAAGAACCAGCTAAGTGACATTATTTGAGTATTCATTGAATGGAAGAACCGGCTAAGTGACATTACTTGAGTATTCATTGAATGGAAGAACCGGCTAAGTGACATTATTTGAGTATTCATTGAATGAAAGAACCGGCTAAGTGACATTATTTGAGTATTCATTGAATGAATGAACCGGCTAAGTGACATTATTTGAATATTCATTGAATGGAAGAACCGGCTAAGTGACTTGGCGACAAATAGTCAATAAACAACCCTAGAAAATCTCTTGTTTTGTCTCGAACGCTTAGGCGATGTGATGAAAAGAATTTGTGAAAACGAAAAACTTGAAACAGCAGCTATTAAATTAATGAAAAAGTTTTTTTTTTGAATCAATAATTAAAAAAGACAAGAAAAAATTACCATTAAACAGCTTAAATATGCAATTATTTTGTTTCTGGTTCTTACTAGTTTCAGACGCTCAGCCCTAATAAAAATTTAATTTTCTAAGCAAAGTCGCGTTGAGAATAAATAATATTTCAAGAAAGTTTATGTAAGTACTTTTGCAATATTAGTGATAATAAGCATTAGTTTTAAGAATTTGCGCTGTTTGCAATTTCAATCAAAAACACTTATGTCTTTTTTACATTTTCATAATCTAACTTTTATTCAGGATCCTTTATTTTCTAGACAAAATGCTGCAATTTTGAGGTCCAAAATAAAATTATCTTAGGATGTTACAAATAAAGACGTTAAAACGTTTTCTCTTTCTCAATTCATTTCCACGAAAAGCAATTTGCTTCATCCAAATGCATTTCGTTCTAGGAAAACCATTAGAACACCTACGCAGGATTTATAAGGCTATTTTTATTATTAAACTTTAACTGTCATTTTGGACAAAGTCTAATAGGAGACATCACCAGAAAATGGGTGGGAAAGGAAGAAATCCTTTTGTAAATCTAGGATTATATAACTCTACTATTTTTGCTATTCCTGGTAAAAAAAGAAAGGTTTTTAGCTATTTTTGGTAAAAAGAAAGGTTTTTATTAGACTCCTTTGAAATGGAAAAAGAGCGAATGACACATAAGTAGACTTGCAACAATGTGACAAATCTCTTACTAACAAAATTTATTATGTGCAAGTACTAAAAGTATACTTACTTTATGTTTTAAGCTCATGAAATGAGTTGTGTTGTTGCTTTATCAATTACGTAATGTTCATTTTATTGTATGAGATTTATTATAGATAAGAGAAAAAAAAGGAATGTAGTTTCAAAATTATAATTTCCAATCTACTCATGAAATTGGTCAATATTTCAAAATAAGCATTTTCATTATCCTTTTTTAAAGTGGAAAATTCTGTGATATATTGCAATAATTCTCGGCCTTAATTTAGATTTTTAGAGTTTAGATTAAAACAAAGCAAAAAATGTAGAAAATTGGGATTCGAAACCAATGTTCAAGTAAAATAAACTGTTATTATTAACGAAATCATTCTTTTTCCTTCTCTTTTGAGAGCAAAGAGGGTACTAAAATTATCAAAAACGAGTTTATCTGTGAGATAATATGAGCATCCATCCGTCTTTCAGTTTTATCTCGCATGTAAGCTTTTTTATTTATTTATTTTTTCGTGCTTTTCCTCACCATACGTGTAATGCAAAGTAATGCAAATGCGGGTTGTCCCATCCAAAGATTCTCCACGAAAACTAGCCTGTCTAAATCCTTGATACAGGATTCCCCTTGTGTTCTTGGGTTGAGTTCAAAATGACAAGGTCACGGAGTGGAACGTTGGTAGATGTTTCGAAATATATATATATATACACTCACATAATAATAGAATCATAAAATAAAATATTTTTTTTAACGGGAAAATCTGAAAATTCTCTTTAGGACACACTTTTTTACCACAGTGATGTTTCGAAATAAAGAATAATCATCTTAAGATAAAAATACACACACGTTATTAGAAGTAATCTCTCTCTCTAATGTCATTTTTAATTATTTGTGTTATCAATGCTAATTGAAATTAAACATTTCTTTCTCTTTTCTTAAGTTTAAGAAGTTCGTAATTGATTTTAAAATACTATGTTCGAAAAAGAACAGTGACCATGACAGTGCAATTTTGAAAAATTATCCATGCTTCGAAGGTATCTAGAGGACGTGTAAAATCAAGCCAAAGAAAGTAACTAGACAGTCTAAAGATAGATATACAGAGAATGCTATATTAGAACCACAGGACATACCTTCAGTCATTAGTAACACTCCATATGTGATTGGTTCTTCACTTAATAACAGAACCTATCAAGAAGAGTTAGGATTAAGTAATATGAACTTCTTCACTTCTTATCTCACTTTACATAATGATCCATTTAAGAAACCTTAAATTCAAAAGAAAAGAAAAAGAAAGAGTACAAAAAATGACCCTTTTTCGAGCATCAACTGTCTCGCAAGTTTTCGGTTCTTTTTTTAATGGATTTTAAGAGTAATCTGATATTAAAGTAGATTTAAATGATGTATAATTGCAAGGTGAGCAAATAAATGAACCATACTTTGCCCGTAAAAACGAGACTATAAATTTGAGGTCAATATCATCTCAAAGGACTAAAGTATGCAAATCAGGCTTGACTGAAAAGCGATATATTTATGAACATTATAGAAACATCTAATGACTTAACTAAAATTAATTTTAGTAAAATCTCTTCAGAAGTTAATTCTTAATTGTATTGTGTACTTCTTGGACAGGTCGATAATGGCCAGATATGTTAATTGAAAGCCCTGACAACACAATCTTCTTGAAAATAATTGAAACAGGTTATATTTACAAGGAAAAAGTTTCGTATTCCACTCAGTAAGGAAGATGGTATATCTGGCGGGAAATCTAAGATTATTTTGGACGACCAACTTGCAAAACACCAGAAGTCTGAATTTCACGATGGGTACACGTCAGCAGTCAGACACTCTCTACAAGTCACATTCCAGAACAATATAAATTCACTTTCTGAAAATAGAAGACCACGCAGTTTAAGGCAGTAAATACATCCAGAATAATCAAACAGGGTTACCACTTCACAGGGAGAATAGAGAAAACCTGAGATATACAAGCATATTAAATATCATCCAAAGTAACAGGGAAATTGCAGGGAATTTCAAATTTTTCCTTACAAACAGGGTAAAAATAGGGAATTTTATTTCTTATTTTTGTCTTTTAAAAAATGCAGACCTCTCAAATCGCAACTTATGAGATATTTAAAGAAGTCAGTTCAGTTATATTTCATTAATTATAGAATTACACGTTTTATTTCTCAAAATTTTTCCAACAATTCAAATTAGCATCGTTATCCTAATGTAACTCACAAGAGCGTAGTGAATGTGTGTTTCTTCTTGTTTGGAATATGTGCTTCTTCTTTTCATTTGTTTTTTTTTTTAAATCGCCGGTTTTTTCTGGGAAATCTGTGGTATATACAAATGGCTGTCTTTTTACGAAATTTCCTGATTCGATTTTGTGATTATGATGTCTGGAAATTGTAATTTTATGATGTTACAATAACAATAATTAGATTCAAATTTTCCCCTATCGCAATATAAATCATTTTCTAACTTGTTACAACTACGACCCCAACCTAAGTAACATAATATTATAAATTAAGTTATTTTCTGATCAAAATTCGTACTTCATTAGAACTTTTATATTTAATTATAAAGTGGAATTCCAATTGAATTACCTTACATTGCTTCCTGTTAGGATTATCCATTAGAAATTTCCCGCGAAAGCGAAGTCTCAATTTCTCCTCGCCGCATGCAATCCTTCATAAGATTTCATTTTCATTGTTAAATATATAATTTAATTCCCTCTTTCAATGGCTCTATTGCACGAAAAGTTGCAAATTTTGGGCCTATGTTGGCTGCATTATTGGCAGAATTACTAAGCAAGTGTTCGATAACGGAATTAATCCTTTTGAGTTAATTTAATTAAAGCAAATGGGAAATTTGTCGCACCTTTTCTCGCAGAGAGTTTAAAAGTTTATCTTAATTTAAGTTTGAATATTGATGTTATAATTATTTTACAATTATTATTTTAATCCAGTTTTATAAGTTAATTCCTAACAGTTAAACGGTAATTTTAGTCTCTTATTTAATAAAATAATTTATATAGCCGTTTAAAAGGCTTTAAATGAATTCAAAGTGCGTATTTCAACTTAAAATGAGCCAAAGACAAGCCTTTTATTCAAGGAAATCTTTTATGCTACCGTTTAAAGGTCTTAAAAGAATTCAAATAGTATTTAATATGTAGCTGCATTTGGTTTTAATTTAAAGTAGCCTAAAATGGAAACTTTATTTTTCGGTCTACGCAAACGCTTAAAGATTTTAAATAAATTCTAAGTGTTTATTGTAATGCCACTATAGGCATTGCATATGGGGAACATTTTTAATTAATCGAAAAGTCTATTTTTAACTTTATTTTTGTTTAAACTGCTTTATTTCCTTAACCACAAAAATGTTTCGGTTACAAGATTATGCAAAATTCTAACGGTCTTTGTGGTGTTTAAGTTGTAATCAGATTATTTAAAATTTAAATATTAATTAATCGGAGTTGGCTTCGTTTTTGGTTATATTATATATCGATAACTCGCCAAATTTTAGATATCTTCCCATGCTCGTAAGTGTACTGTAGCAACTATGCATTCTATGGTAATTGGAATTTCTTGGAGTTAAGAGTGTTTTTTTTTTTTTGAGTTTCCAATGTGGCCCCTCAATTCCCCCTTTAAAACTGTTAAAAAAATTTTTATAAAACGGGACGCATGAAAAAAGTATTTATATTCATTTTTAGTATTTTTATAAAATGTGAAAGAAATTAAATATAATTGACTTAATTTAATTATAATAGGATTAAGAATGATTAAAAATTTAAATTTTTGAAATTAAAGAAATTTTAAAAAACTGGAAAATATGTAATGACTGTAATCGCATCACAATTATTATCTTTGAATGATATTTATTTTGTTTCAGAAAATTTAAGATTAATTTTTGCTTAACTGATTTAAAAAAAAAAAAAACGTTTGAAATAAATTTTTAAAAAATATTGAAAAAATATGTAATTTTAAGTTTTGAAATTTGAATTTCTTCCTCTTATTATTTTGGTAACGAAAATGCTGAAGACAAGTTTTTTTTTTTAATATGACTATTTTCTATTTTTTTTTACAGAAATTAAAAATAGGATTTAAAAAAAAAAAAAAAAAAAAAAAAAAAAAAAAAAAAAAAANAAAAAAAAAAAAAAATTCTTTTTTCAATGTCTCGCAAAAGATTTAAAATATAATTTTTTACAGTTATTGTGTAGTGCAGAGGCTGAAACAATTTGAAAGAATGCCTGAAGTTTTAAAGGAAGTTTCGAGTCTGCATTTCAGAACCTTCTAAGTATTTAAGTTTAACATTTTAATTATGTTTTTAAATTTATACTAATAATAATTTTCACAGCTGACAACAAAACATTTTTCAATTAAAAATTGTACCACATTTTCATCTCTGAGTTTTACAAATTTTTAAGTATATTCTCTGCTGACTTTCAGAAATTTTGCATGAGCATGAAAACTGTTCTCCAAATTTTTGAATTTTTTTTTCCAATTAGTTTTCTGAAAATAGGCTTTTTATTTTCATTGAAGAATATATGAACCCTATTTATTTATATCACATGCAAAGAGTGCTCTTCTTCTAAGCTGCATCATTAGGTGTTAGTGTCAATATTTGACACACGACGAAAATTAAAAGCAAATATTAGTTCAATCTTAAAAGCATGAGTAAATGTACTTTAAGAGTAATGTGTAAAATATTATAAATAATCTTCGTTCACGAAAAAATGTTTCACAAGTTTGTTATTATTTTGCAATTTTTTATCAGGATAAATTAAAAAAAATAATGATTATCATTGCTTTCCCTGTCGAGATGATAAACAAAAAAATAGAAACAAAAGGTGCTTTCATCTATCATTTAATAAAACTATTATTCAAAGACAGTAAATAAAATATAAATAATACTCTCTGTTTTAGAATTCAATCGTTATTTCTTCAAAATTTTAAAATTTTGCTACGATAATTCAGAAATTATGTATTTTTAATAAAGTACCTTTTTGACCAGATTTCGATTTTTTCAAAATATTGTGCTTTAAACTGTAAAAACTGACTCTATGTCCTTAGAACACAAACTAGCAATTAAGGAAATACGCTTTTGTTTAAAAATTTTAAAGCGGCAAATAATGTAAAAATTGTCTAACGTGCAGTTCAAAATTTTTCGACTATTATTTATTAAAATTATAAAAAATAATAATGTTTACTAAAATGTATTTTTTTCCCATGGTATTATCATTGGATAAACGAATTTTATCCTTGTGTGCCAAACTTTTAATTTTGTTTAAAAAAGTTCGAATTATGGCGAAATTATTAAAACCTGAAACTGATATTAAGGGTTCCAAATTTTGCATCACTCTCCTAAACTAACTATGGGGACCAAATTTCTCAGATTGAGACTACCCCCCCCGTACTTTGGGGGTCAGAAATTCGAATCCATCGAAAAAAGATATGTTTATCCAGAAAAAGTTTTTGTATCTGATTTGGTAAGTTAAAATATCGTCTGCACTAATTAATTAGTATATTTGAGGTTACCACTTCGAGCTATTAAGATTGAGAGCTAATACGTGAACTCACAGCTCTTGAATACACAGCTTTTATATGGGACGTAAGCAAGCCATGATCTCGAACAAAAAATGTTCACGTGTATGGTTGCTCATCAGTATGAATGTAGAATACTTCAAAGTGGCTTTTTTCCCTTTCGATTTTTCTTTTTTCTAAAATTAATGGGAATAAATTAATTTTTTCTAAAACTTAAACCAAAAGATTTACAAATTAATTTAAGATTTAAATTTTAAATTACATTCTTGAGAGCAACGAACTGTGAGGAATAAATCAATGAAAGGAATAGAATAATTACTATGAGGAAAAATTACGACGTTAAATTACTTGAAATTAAGAAATTGAAGGTAATAGATATTTTTGTTTTCTACGGGAACACAAAAAAATCTCTGGTTTTGAAGAAAATTATCCGTTAACATCACCTGTGTTCACTTTATCACTGTACACCATAGGTATTAATGGGCTATTGTAGGTAATGAATATCGTTCTTGAGCATACAAGCTATGGTCATGAAGAAAAAAGTTTCACGTTTAATCACCATTACGTGTAATCATCATGTTTTCATCAGTATGAATTTAGGAAACATCAAAAACGTTTTTTTGCTTTAGAAATATACTTTTTTATAAGTCAGTCGGAAAAAGCTATTTTTTTAGAACCCGATTCAAAAGATTTTCCGATAAATTTCAAATTTAAGCTTCAAATTGCATTCTTGAGAGCAAGGAATAGTGAGGTACATAATAAAAAAGAATGAATACTACGAGGAGAAGTTATGACGTTAAATTAATTGAAGAAATAAAGAATAAATAGTAGAAGTGTTTTATTTGAAATATACTGTTTCCTGATCAATCGCAGTTGTTGTGTTTGGTATGGAGACAAACGTTCGAACTTTTTTGATATATATGATAGTCCCTAAAGTGCACTTTACACTGCACTAAAGGGACTATCATATCGTATATTGAGATGGACAGTGATCATTTGCTAAAATGCCCTTTGGTGAATGGAGAGAATCTATGTAATCAATATGCTAAAGGGTTGATTCATGTACTAAAGGGTTGATTCATGCACTGTTAGAAATTTCTTGGAAAAAATGGTTAAATAACATTTTTATTTCACCATATTCGATCAAAACAGTCGAATAACTATAAATTAGCTGGTAATAAAATTGTTGACTGTGAAAAAGCAGTTCATTAACTGATTTCATCCAATACTATTAAACAACCACAATTTTATCGCACCAATTTAGTTCATCTAATGAAAGCCACTTAGTTCCTTGCAGCTGCTGACATATTATAGGCGAGAGGGCTAATCTGTCAATCTCATGATCGACATTCTTAAACCATGCTGCGCTCCCCGCATGGAGTCAAGTCTTAAAGCCGGTTTATAGCGGCATTCAATCTCTCATGACCGACAGAACTAGGGTTCGGGTCCCAACCTTGACAAATACAATATTTCCATCATTCCCTTCATCATATGAATACTTTACAGTGTCCTTCACTTTCCACTGCCCCATTATCTAACGAAAAACTTAGCTCTTATGTCCAGTCAAATTATTTTCGGTTTTGAAACCATGCTAGTTGTAAATGATTAAAAAACCGTGCAGTTTTGTATTTATGGTTTTGTAACTAAACTAGTTGTAAAAGGTTTCAAAACCGTGAAGGTAAAAAAATGTTCCTTACCGTAAACTTTACGGTTAGTCGGATGGACAGACTGCTGCCGGTTATTTCACCATAATTTTAGAATGAAAATTTTAACAGTGTGTATCAGAAAATTACTTTTAAGTTTAATATAGTTTTATGCCCGGTGACAGAAATCCTTCAACTAGCGCTGCAAATTATTGCAGCATAACTAGACAAATTTAAATCTTAGTTTTCTTTTCATATTATAAGAACAAACTAATGTTAATAGGCGGGAGGGAAATTGCTGACATTCATTTTTAATATCTCTCTAAATTTGTTTAAAATAAAAATTAAAAAGCTAACTAGAGTGAATTTAGCAAAGAACAAAAAAAAAAAAAAAAAAAAAAAAAAAAAAAAAAAAAAAAAAAAAAAAAAAAAAANAAATAACAAAAAAAAAAAAAAAAAGTAAAAAATAAAGCGTTTTTTTTGTGCTTGATTTCATGCCTGTTAAAGAATTTATTTAATTATTAGTATGTTTAAACAATTTTCTGAATAAAATAATTTTTGTTTTCAACTTTAAATTAAAATTTGTAAGTTCTGCCTTGGCTGTTCTCCTTCCAAAGAGAAAGGCTCCACCAAAGATAGTGCAGTGCGCAAAGCTAAAATGCAAACATCCCGAATAACCTTCGATATAATGGTTGAATAATCATGTACTGGGATGGAATTAATCATAATACAGTACACTCTCGATTATCCGTGCGCGGATTATCCGGTTTGCGGATTATCCGTGCTCATTCTGGAGTCACACAAAAAATATAAAGAGAAACATTTTCAATATTAAAAAAAAATTGATTCATGAAGTTATAAAACTACCAAATTTTTGGAAGCAATATTCGTTATTTGATTCCAGTATATGGAATATCAGCAACATGGTCAAAGGTAAATTCGTCTACGTTATCACGATCGTGGAGAAAGATGATACCGCTTGATGAACAATCCTCTTCAGATGTTCAAGAAAAATGTGATAACATTATTCTCGAACAAGCAAAAGAAATCTAAGGTATCGAAATTCTTTATGAAGAAAATTTAAAAGATTGGTTTTAAAGTGATGCATGGGAGCCTGGCTTCCAGTATTTGACTGATGAAGACATCGTTATGCTGTTAAATAAAATAGTGATGATAGTAACTGATGCAGAAGATGTAGTAAATGAATGAAATACAATTTCTCATTCTGCTGCTCTGTGGAAACTTTATTAGATTATATGGGAGGATTTGATTAC
>NC_092206.1:31029304-31040248 GCF_043381705.1 Parasteatoda tepidariorum | reverse complement strand
TGATAAATGTAAACTAATGCGAACCTTACAATTAAATTATTAATTCCTTCGTATATTATTGGTTTAAGTTGTCGAAAATTAATATTTCAATTGTAAGGTTCGCATTAGCATACATTTATAAGAGTGGAGAAAAGTATATGCATTTTTTAATAGTTTTTTGAATATGGCTCCTTGAAGACGAAAAAGCATAGATTTTCTTACAAAATGACAGATAACTAAAAAACTTATCCAAATTTTTGAAAAAGAAAAAAAATACTTCTTCATTATGTCAAAACACAATTATGTGCCGAGTTTCGTGCCTGAGCGAGGCTTCTGGGGAGATATATTGTGATTACAGACACGCACACAGCCACGTTTATTATTATGTATAGATTATCCCTTCAATTATTCAATCGTGACTATGACTTATATTTCAAAGTATTCAGGCACTCTGTTCTCTACTCCAGTTCAAGTTCAATATGCTAAGCCACATATGCAAATTTAAAAACTGACAGTTTCGATCACCACTTTAACAAACTGAATCGAAACTTTTTTAGAAAAGCGTAAGATTGTAAACCTAATTGAAGACTTTAAGGCCAGTTGCACACTTTTTTACAAGTAATGTAACACTGACCATTTGAGTCAAACTCAATGGAGCGTAAATAGTGAGTTCATATTATGGCAATATTTTCATATGGCACTAATTTATATATAACATTATATACCAAAACGGACAATATATTCGTATAGAATAACACTGATATTGTGACATTGAGTCACCAAATCTTAATTTTTCTGTTGGGATTGTGACCTAGAAATTAGGCCGACACCCCTGACCCCTCTACTGTGACGCCTCACTGTCTGCCGACCTTCACGCCTGTGACCTTCGGCAGCCTTTGATGTCAGCACATGGTTTTTAGTTACTGTATGGTCACCGTTAGTGTTTAATTATGCTTAAATTTAAGGGGTTAGTCAACTCACTTCAATTCTCTCCTTAAGCAAGGTTCTTGTTGCTTTTTAGGGAATTTAACTTCCACTTCTTGCTGTTTCTTTAAATACCGCCCATTTTTGGGAGCGGGCAGCATTCGATATTCATGTGTCAACAAAAACTTACGATCCCTTAACAGGGATTTTATTTTTCATTTTTACCCCTCCTCTCCTTGAGAGACGGAGATGTTCCACATTCTTTTCTTCCACCCCCCCCCCGTGGGTGCTTTTGGCGGTCCGGCTCAGCAGTGATTTTTTCCTTCGACATGGCCTTGTTTTGTTTCTTCCTTGGTTCTAAAAATAATGGGAACTTTCATTCAAAAAATGGGGATCCCGAATCCCATGCTTCCTGATGGTTTTGCAACTGATTTAGCTGTCTCCAGTTCCACTCGCCTAAAGTGATGAGGAAAAACTAACGGAATGCTCCCAAAAATACCTGTAGAAACTGCAATTTTCTTTGATGCTCGACAACAAAAATAAAGACCATGTTTTTAGTGAAACACAAGTGTGATTTTCTTATGTCTACTTGCCTTAATACAGAAGTTCGGTGCAAACTTTGGATTTACTGATGTGTTTTCTACATCGAGGTTTGTTTTTCTAATGTGTCGTATTGTGATGGTGCTCATCCACAGGTATGTTTTTTTCTTCGTTTCATAGTAAAAAATAGAACAATTGACGCGTCATCGTAAATTAGAACATTCATAAAATTAGAACATTCATAGCAAAGTAAATTGCCTTTTCATTTTGTATTATTCATCTTAATAGTGTGTATATGTATTACAATAGAGTAAATTTAGCAAGGAACAAAAAAAAAAAAAAAAAAAAAAAAAAAAAAAAAAAAAAAAAAAAAAAANAAAAAAAAAAAAAAAATAAGTAAAAAATAAAGCGTTTTTTTGTGCTTGATTTCATGCCTAACTCTTAAGGAATTTATTTAATTTTCAGAATGTTTAAACAATTTTCTGAATAAAATAATTTTTGTTTTCAACTTTAAATTAAAATTTGTAAGTTCTGCCTTGGCTGTTCTCCCTCCAAAGGGAAAGGCTCCACCAAAGATAGTGCAGTGCGCAAAGTTAAAATGCAAACATCCCGAATAACCTTCGATATAATGGTTGGATAATCATGTACTGGGATGGAATTAATCGTAATACAGTACACTCTCGATTATCCGTGCGCGGATAATCCGGTTTGCGGATTATCCGTGCTCATTCTGGAGTCACACAGAAAATATAAAGAGAAACATTTTCAAGATTAAAAAAATTTGATTCATGAAGTTATAACACTACCAAATTTTTGGAAGCAATATTCTTTATTGGATTGCAGTATATAGAATATCAGCAGCATGGTCAAAGGTAAAATCGTCTACGTTATCACGATCTTGGAGAAAGATCATACCGCTTGATGAACAATCCTCTTCAGATGTTCAAGAAAAATATGATAACAGTATTCTCGAACAAGCAAAAGAAATCTAAGGTTTCGAAATTCTTGATGAAGAAAATTTAGAAGATTGGTTCCAAAGTGATGCATGTGGGCCTAGCTTCCAGTATTTGACTGATGAAGACATCGTTATGTTGTTAAATCAAATAGTGATGATAGTAACTGATGCAGAAGATGTAGTAAATGAATGAAATACAATTTCTCGTTCTGCTGCTCTGTGGAAACTTCATTAGACTATGGGAGGATTTGACTACAGTGACATTACTGCGGTTCGTAAAATATGTGTATCGATATATGACGAAGACGAATTACACATTTTTTAATAAGGAAAATTCCTAGTTTGATGTTATGCATGCAAATGTCAGTAATTTTTATATTTTTTGTACTGATATTGATTTTTTATTTTATTTAAAGGAGTTTTCGGATGATCCGTGTTTTTCGATTGTCCGTGCGACCTGTCCCGGTGATTAACCCGGATAATCGGGAGTGCACTGCAGTACAAAGATCTCATCGTAAATATGCTTTTCATGTAGTGCAGGTTTTTAAGATACGAAATCAGACACAAAACGTATTTCCAACTTTTTTCCCGACCGATTTGGATTCTTGATTCTCAATATATGGGGGTAGCCGCAATCTAGAAAATGTGGCACCAATAGCTTGGTCAAGTGAATTTTTAAAAAGTTCGGATTCCTTAATTTAATTATACTGTTTGACTGTTTTACCATAGTTCGAAAACATTTTAAGCAAGTCGGAAATTGTTTACCCATTGTTATGAAAAACGTTTGCATAAAATATTTTAATGCAAAAAAAAAGTATAATTCTGCTTTTTTTAATTTCTTAGTTTAATTGGTCGAAAAAATTTTTGTCAAAAAAAGGTAATTTTGGTCGAAAGAAATTAGATTTGCAAATTATTGTAGCATTTTAAAGAGTATAATTTTAAATGACAAATATCGAATTTGAGAAACAATTTCTGAGTCATCAAATTTTGAAAAACGTCGTGTTTATAAAATTTGATTTCTGCAGATTTTACAAACATCTGCAATTTTATTTTGTATTGTTTCGAAAAAATTAGTTCATGCAGTTCATTTATTGTATAATAAAGGATCAGAATTTTGATTCCAACATTGTCCTATACAAAAATTATTTTGCAAAATATCCTGCTTCTAGAGTGACTTTACCATTAAAATAATAAGTTTAAATTTTGACAGTTTGCTGGAATTTAAACATTAGGTTAAGTCATTTGCTCACAGTCTTTTTAGACATTTATTTCTTGAATATATTATTTTATTTTGTATTGTTTCGAAAATAAATTTACGCAGTTAACTTTTTGTATAGTAATGGATTAGAATTTTGATTCCAACATTGTCCTGTGCAAAAAATATTTCATAAAATATCCTGCTCCTAGAGTGACTTTACCATTTAAATAATAAATTTAAATTTGTTGATTTGCCTGAATTTTAACATTAGTTTAAGTCAGTTCCTCACAGTTCTTTTAGACATTTATTTCTTGAATATATTATTTTATTTCGATTCTTTCGAAAAAAAATTTATGCAGTTGACTTTTTGTAGAATATAGGATCAGAATTTTGACTCCAACATTGACTGCTGCAAAAAATATTTCGCGAAATATCCTGCTGCTGGAGTGACTCTACCATTTAAATAATAAATTTAAATTTGTCGATTTGCTTGAATTTAAACATTAGACTAAGTTAGTTACTCACAGTTCTTTTAGACATTTATTTCTTGGTTACATTATTTTATTTTGATTCTTTCGAAAAAAACTGTACGCACTTTACTTGTTGTATCATAATAGATCAAAATTTTGATTCCAACATTGTCCAATACAAAAATTATTTTGCAAAATATCCTGCTTCTAGAGTGACTTTACCATTTAAATAATAAGATTAAATTTTGTCGATTTGCTTAAGTTTAAACACTAGGTCAGTTGCTCACAGTTCTTTTAGACAATTATTTGTTGGTTACATTTATTGATTATATTTATTGGTTACATTATTTTATTTTGTATTGCATTTATAATCTCACCAACATGTATATTGTCACTCTTTTTCCCTTGTTTTCCTTGTTCAGTTCGGGCACGAATTTTGTGCAGCCATTGAGAGTTATTTTCTAAACATAGGCAAAAATAATTGATTTTAATAATTTCATTTTTGAAATTATACATTTTTAATTTTAATTTAACGCTAGACTGGAGTTGAATTAAAAGAACTTTTAATTAATGCTCATTCTCTTAAAATTCTGTCAAACTATTTTCCTGCCTGATTAAAGAACCTCATCTGAAATTTTAAAAATCCAAATAAAAGCTAAAAAAATTCCTGGAAGCATACTTTTTTAAAAGGAGTTCTAATCACCAATTATAAACTTTCATATTCCAGGAAAGTTGTGAGCTACGCAAACTAATTTTACTTTACCGCAAGTATTAATTAGAAAAATAAATAAAATTATGCTAAAATTAGTGAAGCAAATTAAATTTAAAATTAAAAGAAATCATTTGAGGTTTGTTTTTATTTGAGGATAAAAACCAAAGGAATGAAAGTTAGTCTTGCATATGGTGCTGAATCTAATCTTCCTTTTAGAATTTAAAAATAAAATGGAGTTAAGATTGATTTATTTTTCAATGAAATGAGAAAATATTCTTACTTTCAAAATGAATAGTTTTATGGCATGGATATTTTAAAATGAAACTTCAAACATTGTTCACATTTTTGGTATTATAAGAAAACGAAGGGATCTTAAAAGCCTTATTTGAAATCTTTAAATTTATTTTGTTTCAAGAAAGAGATATTTGTTGCTGATGAAACGTCTTGCATCCGCATTGAAGGTTTTTACATTTTAGAAGACTTTCAAATGGGTTTGTTTCAATGTTTATTTTAATATTTTATTTGCAGAAATACACAACAAAATTGTTTTTATAAAGTGTAGTTAAGAGAAACATTATAGTATTTTTTAATCAATTTCTTAATTTATTTATAATTTGCAACCTTTCAAATTTTAGATCATTTTACTTAAAGAATAATTCAAAAGTAACAACAGCGGAAAAAAGATTCATGATCGCTTTTTTTAAAAGTTATAATTTGCAAACATTTGAGTTATAAGAAACTCTTTCCTTTCTTTTCCTTTCCTCCAGACGTGGACACGTACCTAGGTCTGCAAAACCCTAACCTGTATAGTCCACGTCTGGCTACCAGTCCAGCTCGCCACAATCCGGTGAGCTGGATAATAAGAAGCTGTATGGTATTTTTTCAAATTTATGCAAAATTTGTAAGTATTGCAAATCCGAGATTATTTTCTTTAAAGAATAGCTTAAAAGATAGGGCTGCAAAAAAAATAAATAAAAAAACGATTTATTATTGTATTTTTTTTAAAGTTATAATTTACCAACATTTGATGACTAAAAAAAATCCAAGGGAAATTTTTAATTGAAATTTTAATTTATGCATAATTTGAAAGCATTACAAATTCAAGGTTATTTTCTACAAAAAGAATAACAGCACCAAAAATATTCATGATTACATTTTTTAAAGTTATAATTTGTCAACTTTTGACTGTGTTCACTTTGAAAAGCATGCTTTATACTCATTAGCTCGATGACACTCCAGTTTAAATTTTTATTTTATCCATTTTAGAAGAACATTTAATCTATATATAATTTGAAAGCACTTCAAATTCAAGGTTATTTCTTCTAATAGAAATAACAGCACCAAAAAGATTCATGAATACATTTTTTAAAGTTATAATGTGTCAACGTTTGATTGTGTTCACTTTGAAAAAGCGTGCCTTATACTCATTAGCTCGATAACACTTTAGTTTAAATTTTTATTTTATCCTTTTTAGAAGAACATTTAATTTATGCATAATTTGAAAGCATTGCAAATTCAAGGTTATTTTTTCGATTATGAATAACCGCACCAAAAAAATTCATGATTACATTTTTTAAAGTTATAATTTGTCAACGTTTGATTGTGTTCACTTTGAAAAAGCGTGCTTTATACTCATTAGCTCGATAATACTCCAGCTTATATTTTTATTTTATCCATTTTAGAAGAACATTTAATTTATGCATAATTTGAAAGCATTGCAAATTCAAGGTTATTTTTTCATAAAAAGAATAACAGCACCAAAAAGATTCATGATTACATTTTTTGAAGTTATAATGTGTCAACGTTGATTGTGTTCACTTTGAAAAAGCGTGATTTATGCTCATCAGCTCGATGACACTCCAGTTTAAATTTTTATTTTATTAATTTTAGAAGAACATTTAACGGTATTTATTTAGTTTCCGCTACCCATAATTCTTGGTTTTTAATTATTAGTTGATAAATATTTACTTTTAAATTTTATTTTACTGAATATGTCACCATTTTGTATTGCCGCAAAAGTTTGCCGCGAAATAAAGTTTCTAGCTACATAAACTGCACCAAATTTAAAAAGCTGCTAATTCATAAAAAATGTTCACCTAGTAGGTCGGCACCTTTCCAACTGCTAAAATAACTTCTTAACTTCTTAATTAAGAAACAAGTAAATGTAATAAGCAGGCATTAAGAATCCTAAAACACTAAAATAAAGAATTCGCTAAATGGCTGGAGGCAATAAATAATGAAACCTATTTATTCAAAATGCATTTTTTTTTCAAATTTTTCTAACTGTTCCTTAGTATTTTTGCCATATAAAGTAAAAAATTTTTTTCGGAATATCCTAACACCACAATATAGAGAAAAATCTTATTGACTGCATGGAAATCGTGGTGTTTTTACCAGAAACGCTCGTTTGGATAATTTGAAAATGCGGCTATATCCCTCGAAGCTCTTCAATTGAAAGCTAATAAATGTTATAAGCAAGTGTCATAATAATCGAGAAGACATGGAAATTATTGTTTTTTTTTGGCCATTGTGATGATGGTTTTCACTGCATTGATGTTGCCATATGTACTTTACCTACATTTACTGGCGATTATTGCATTGTTATTGTTGTCTTATGCCCCTTGCGATACTGACAAACTTATTTTAAGGCGAAGGGGTGCGTTTTTTCTTGCTTTTCAGTGGCGCCATCTATTTCCAAGAATTTGACTTCTGTCATACACATACATCACAGCCCGTTTGAAATGGGGGAGGGAAAAAATTCACATACTGTTCATCCCTAAATCATAGTTTTCAGAGCACGATCAATTTCCGATCTGGTACCCTCCAGCGGTAAATTATTACATTATACTATTTATATGTTTCCTATACTATTTATCGAATGGTTTGTGAATTATTTTGATTATTATGTATATTAGGGAAATATCACCCTGTTCTAACTGCTCTCTTACACTCGGAGTGATTAATTATATGTTGGAAAAAGCTTAAAATTCGAAAGCCATAAAATTAAATTTTTTTTTTACATTTCTTAAATGTAATTTCTATGTTTAAATATATGAAATTCATATGCAGTTTGATTTTACCAGCAAATTCCCGTGCAAGGTGCTAAAATTGTCTAACAAGCGAATTGTGTTCAACTTTTATTAAAATAAGAGAGTGGTCTAGAGGTTCCCCGATCATTGGTAATTTTTGTTCAGAATTTTAAAGATCGAAAAACAATATGAAAAAGAAGATTTTATTAAAAATATCTGTACCGTTTACTTCCTTATATTTTATTAATTAGTTGATATTAAATTTGTTAAATTTCATATTGATGTATATGCAAGTGAAAACATGAAAATGTGGTTTAAAGTAGCCCCAATTGATGATAATACACGCAAAATTTGTTTCAAATTTTTTTTTACATTTTTATTTTCAATTGCAGAAATTGACAAACTCTTCACAAGCAGAATATATGCAAATGAAATGCAATATTCAAATTAAATATTGGTATTTCTTTTTTAAATAAAATTATACTAAACCACTCATACGATGTTCATATATTACTGATAAGTTTTCATATTTATTTTCAGTTTTTAAGAATAAATCAAATGAAAATAGTATATTGCTAGAAATCTGTATTAAATAAAAGATGTTAGCTTAATGTTACACTAATTAAAGGATTCATTCAGTAAAAGTAAAGTTAAAGTAATATAAAAAGCAAAATTACTTCTCATTACTTTTCATAAATATTAGAGTCGTTGTATTTATTATAGAATGTTTACATAAAACTTATTATGGATCACTCAAACATTTTAATATCATAAATGTTTTATTTGTTTATTATTTTCTTCCATTTAGATGCGTGCGAGCGAGTCAATTGAAGTCACGATTCAGCAGCCTATCAGGTTCGACAAACACGCATAATTAAATATTATCCAAAAATTGATTCAGAGTGGTAATAAAGAAAGCCAAATATCCCTAATGCTAACACAACACGCACAACCACGTGATTAGATATGACAATGTGATTTCAGCAGTAATCTTCCTTTCGAATTGCAAGTATCCTATCACAGAATAATCGCCATTTTGAAATGAAATCGAGACAATACCTTTGCTAAGACCAAGTAATATTCAGTTTATTTTCTGGGGTTACGTAAGAAATTTACGTTTATAAATTATATGATTTTAAAACAGGAAAATTTACCATTAGAGATATAAAAAGTGTTTTTTTTTTTTTTTTTTTTTTTTTTTTTTTTTAAATATCATAAAAAAACAATAAAGAAACTGGATAAATTCATTTTCTATATTTCAAAACTGGATGCAACAGTGATAAAACGCAAGAATTGATGGCTTTTTTTTCAAGATTTTTTTTAAAATTTACTATTACATTATATGCTTTTGGTTCTTTTATTACCATGTTTATAAAAGAAAAAAAGACAGAAAGCAAAATAAAAAAAAGGAAAAATATTTGGTGAAACGTTCGGCAAAATATCAATTTATATTATTAATTATTTTAATTCATGGTTTAAAAATTCGTTATTCTGAGTTGAAAATTAATTATCTTTATTGTTTTTCTATAAATTATTTATATTCATACTGTAAAAAATTGAAAACTAAAAATAATGAAAACTTTAAAATTAATTAATTTAAAGCTAGATAACATTTTAGAAAAAACTTACACAATGCACTATATTTTTAAAAAAAAACCTATTTTATTCAAATGCCCACATTCTTTTGTTGCATTTGTTTTAAAAATAAAATGTATTCACGAAATTCTTTGGATATATTATTCATTATTTAATTTCATTAAAACAGCGATGGAACTTTATTTTCATTGCCTGAAATATTTCCGAAGGAATACTTTAGATGCAAAGGAAATCAATGAAACATTTTTAAAGCTTGGGACATCTAGGTGAGAACCGATTTTTAATATATATATTTTTTTTTACCGATATCTTGAAAGGTTAGTGACCGGATGTGATTGCATGGAAGTAAAGACATATTTTATTATTTTTGTTTTTTGCAAATGCAAACTTAATTATGAATGATTAAATTCGTTTTTTTTTCAAGAAAAATAACTAGTGTGCGACTTTTTCTGAATCTTACTTGTGGGATTTTAGTTTAAGCAACTAACCATTTTATTTCGTATACGAATAACAAATATGCTTGTGTGCAATATCTTTTTTAATTTACAGGAAGATATTTAATTTAGTCTGAACATATTTTAAAATGATAGGAATTAATAAAATATGCTTTAAATTGAAAAAAAAACAACATTTTTTATAAATTTGTCTATTGATGTTAAAGGTTTTAGAAAGAATTTTGTTTTTAAATTTTTTTCGTTGCTGTTATTAAAATTTTCTATACCCTCAAAAAATTATTATTTTTTTTACGAATGTAAAATTTCCAGATACATGGTGTGTCATGATTACCACCCTTAATATATATTTTTAGATTCCTGGATCGTAAATTAATATTTAGGTGAAGAAACAGAAAAAAACTTCAGCACAGTTTGGCAAAAGAATTCAAAACCAGTGTGATTGCTTGATCATGGAGAGAAAAATTCTGATTAAGTTAACGCACTGTATAGTAATGGAGTTTGTGGTAAAGAAACCATAATTTTGGTTAATAAAACTGATATATACGGTATTTAAAGCATTATTTTGGTAATATTTCCGTTCATATTGTAACGGTTTATCGAAAAAAATTTTTTTTTTCAAAATTAAAGTTCTTATTACTACACATTTAGTAAGAAAAAAAAATTTAAAAGCGAAATTTAATCGAAAAAACGATTTATATGCCATACTCTAAGGCATAGGTCGCCAAAGTGGTCTATATAGACCCCCAGGGGTCTATTTAACAAAAGCGGGGGTCGATCTGAGCCAGGGGGTCGAATGGGGGTCGATCCGAATCTGAAGGGTCGATTGGGGGTTGAAGAAAAAACAGTTCCTTATACACAAATCACACTTACCTAATTATAAGTATGTAAAATTTGTGAATTTCTTTATAATTGACTTAATATCAGTTTCTTCATAAAACATAAATTAATAAACGTATATTTATTTGGGTGAAACAAGTATTTACGTACCAGCGCGCAGTGGGACGTACTCTGCACTTCTGGTTTATAAGTCATATGCATATGTGCGCTTGTCCAAATGTCACGTGTGACGAGCATTGACGTTACAAA
>NC_092206.1:30995116-31027697 GCF_043381705.1 Parasteatoda tepidariorum | reverse complement strand
GGTAATATGTTTTCCTTCGACACGAAGAATACAAGTACGAATTTTTCCGTCCCGACCGTTAATTAATTCAACCACGAGAGCTTTTTTCCACACGTGTCTTGGTCGTACATCCTCTTGCAGTAGAACCAAATCTCCTACTCGTACTCGTGGTGATTGCCGAACATTTTTTACTTGATGATGTGAACGCAGTTCCAGCAAATACTCTTTAGTCCACCTTTTCCAAAACATATCAAGTACATCTTGTTGTTTTCTGTAAATATTAGTGAGTTTATCACCTTTAAGCTCAGGTCCAGATGGAACAGTAGTAAGCTTTCGACCAGTTAAGAAATGAGATGGTGTCAAAGCTTCTTCTGTATCATTCTCACCGTGCTCGTAAATCAAAGGTCTACTGTTGAGCGAGGCTTCTATTCCCACCAATACTGTAGCTAAGGTTTCCTCATCTAGTAATGAGCGACCAAGTGACTTTCGAAGGCACCGTTTAGTTAGACCTATTAGTCGTTCCCATGCCATGCTCATACTTTGCTTATGCGTACCGCAACACTATAAATGAACTCGGACAAAAGTGACCGGGAAGTGAATAAAAGAAGGGAAAGAAGTGAAGAAAACCGAGATTGTCAAGATTTAAAAACTGGATTGAGAGAGTAGATAGAACTTGAAATTTCTTAAAATTACCAACTACAAGATCAACAGAAAAGTTCAAAATCTTAAAGGAGGCTACAACTCTGATTTGGTTGTAGTGCCAGGTGATGATGATACTCCTATTTAAAATGCACTAGATGTTCAGATGTTTCTAAAAACTTCATTTTTGCTAAGGACTCAAAAAATATAATTCAGGTGGTCATTACGGTGCAACAAGTAATCCAATATATGTATACAAGGCCTGAAAAATTAAAAATATAATGCTAATTTTTATGCAATATTCTATAACACTGTGGAAGAAAAATACGGCCTAAACTTCGTTAAAAATAGCAGCTTCGTAAAATGTTGGAGTTTTTATTTTGATGTACCAATTGATAGACTGATTGACCATTTGGCACAAGTTATTCATGATGTCCACTGTAGCCCAATTTAGACAACTAGCCCCTTCTCTCCTATAAATAAAAAATAAAGCATAATTTCAAACGAATACACTAAAAGAATATTATTTAATTGACGTACGAGTATATTAATACAGGTGTCACTTCTTAATTAGTTAATATTTAATAATTATACGTAAAAATAATAATTTACAAAATTTATTTCTACTCTTTCTATAATTACAAAAGCAAGAATTTCACAAGTAAATTTTATCTGAAAGTTATTTGTCATCGCATTCCGAAGTAGTAAGCCTTTATTATAAATCCTTAAAGAATAATGTCAGAGTATAATATAAGGATTTATTGAAAACTCTCCTGTACTCGTAAACTAAATAAGTTATTGCTTTTTTTAAAAAAAAATTATGTTGTTTGAAGACACGAGTACAATAATTAAATAAAGGCGGCATATATAAATGAATAATACTTCATTTCTGATAAAAGTAGTTAATTTAATTAAATGTCTCATGATAATAAATTGCATCCAAACAAGTTTGAATAGCGTAATTTTATTTCAAAGCAATTCACTTTAAGTTTTGCCATATATATATGTTTACATGTTTGCGTAAAATGCCGAAAGCATGACACAAAAGTTAATTAAGATAATTAGATTTGTATTACTACTGAGACCAAAATATTTATTCTTTTCTTATGAATATTTATTTGAAGTCGTTACATTTAATTTTGATTTATGCGGTTAGCTTTGATAATTTCCTTTGATTTAAAAAGTTTGTTATTGCTACCAGAACGTAAGTTTTGTTTGCTTAAATACATTGTTTTTTTCTTCAGTTTTTTTGCGTACTGGTTTCTGGATAAAGCATATAGTGTTAATATATAATTTCACAAAGCGGCTGGGTGGCGCAGTTGGTTTGTCGCAGTCTGCGGGTTCGATCCCCGACCCAGACACCGGATTTTCGAGATGCAGAAAATCCTCAGCGGCCATGTCGTATGATTATGCGGCATGTAAGAGATGCCTGGAGTGCCTTATTGGCTCTTGGCTTTTCCGGCAAAATTAAATTCCTAGTGCACTTTAGCATCCAAATAAAGTCTCGGTGCTGCCATCTAGTGTGATAGAAACTAGACGTCCAAATTAACATGGCCAACGGTATCTCACCCATTGTGGTGGTCCTGAAAGAGTGGATACCAATTCTGGAGACGCACCAGGTCTGATCACCGGGTAGACTGATTGTGCAGCTCATTGGAAATAAAAATATAATTGCACAAATCTTAACTTTGTGGTAAATATAAACAGTATCTAGGTACAATAAAGGGGTTAGACAAGGTTTGATTAGATGACTTGCAGCGCCACAGGAGGCTAAAGTTAGAACCATTTCTTGTCTTGAAGGCAACAAAATACAAAGCGTAAAATAATTTATGAAGTTGAATATAATTTTCAATTTTGCGCAAATTTATTAGCGCAAAGAACTTATCATGCGTAGCGGACGAGTGCGATGCTATAATAAGTCACCAATAATGTTGAAAAAAAAATCAATTGCGAAAAAAAAAAATTCAAAAATAAAAATACTCAAATTTTTTAATTTCTTTTCATAACTAAGAATATTTTAAGTTTAAATGAAACAAATCTGATAAATTTTGAAGCTTCATACAGGGTTATTCATAATTCCCTTCGGGGTTTCGAAGCGTTATAGTTAGAAAAAAAGAAGATGAATATGAAAAAAAGAAACATATGAAATTATTCCGAAACTATTCAAGTTTTACTTACATACATTACCGGTGTACTATGAGTGAAACCTTGGTCACACGGCATACATCAATGCGATAGTCCTGTTCCTGCCCGGAGGGAATTATGAATAACCCTGTATGTTTGGTTTTAATGCACTTCCGCGCATTACAAATAAACTGTAAAAGTTTTTAGTGCATAGTTGCCACCATTTTTTATGTTGAAGTGAACTAAATATACTTTTAAAACTGAAGTTATCGCGCATAAAATCATATAAAATTGACAAAATAAAAAATAATTCGAATACGTTAGAAAACTGCGCCTGTTTTTAAACTATGTGTTCATGAAGTCATTAAATTGATTCTAATGCTCGTGAAAATATGCGTAGTCAGTAAACAAACAAAAATATCTATAAACAAATGACTGAAACTGTAACAGTGACAAAGTAAATAAAGTATATTCCTTCATGTACTGCAAAACATTATAGTTTACCACAACATTAAACATTGTGGTTACAGTGTGGCATAAGAATCAATAAACATCGATTTTTTAAGCTATCTAGGAGAACAAATTATTAAACTTTCATATGATTTAGTTTAAAATTTTACACCATGAGTACTACTGAAGTTTCTGTTTCGTGAAAGTTTAATTAAGTCTCTCTAAAATTACTCTAATGAAACCAAACAATGACATCGAATTCATTTTCAGAACGGAAATGGATACCCATTCCCTCGTCATGCCAAAAGTAATATGGTACATTTCCTATCTTTTAACAACAAAATTAGCATTTAACATGACCGTTCTCTCACGAAATATTCATTAAAACTTTTATTCAGTAGTCGCACCTGTGCGGAAACCGAAAAATTTAAATAGATTATTTTTTTTTACCACCGTTGATATTATTTAGATAAAAGTTCAATTATCGTTAAAATTTTGCTGGAATGTTTTTAACTTATAGAATGATAGTCATTATTTCACTACAGTCATTAGTGCACTTTTGTTTTTCTATTTTGTAAAAATCCGTACCTTAAAATTTTATTTAAATGAGATGGTCTAGTTATCGATATACACCGAAGAGCCATTACATTATGACCATAATCCATCTATAACAATGGGCTCGCCCAGGTTTTCATGGTTTCTTGCCCAGGAACAATGTTTTTATGGGGCACATTAGGACCCATTATCCTCATAAAACAATCCCTGACGTCTGTAAGCTACTTGAACATAGTTGCAGACCAGGTTCACCCATTCATGGCAACAGTTTTTCCTGCGGGGGATGGTGTTTACCAACAGGATAATGCTCCATGTCATAAGAGTCGAACCGTCGAGGAACATTCCAGTGACTTTCAAGTCATGTCTTGGCCCCCAAATTCACCTGACCTTAATCCAATAGAGCATTTGTGGTCCTACTTGGAAAACCAAATTCGTGCTGCCACGCTACTCCCTCGCAATGTGAGGGAATTGCAGGATCAGTTGGTGAGCGCTTGGTACCAGATACCTCAGACTACCTATCAGTACCTAGTGGAATCAATGCCACGGCGGGTGCTAGCTGTTTTGAGGGCTAAAGGTGGTCCTACATGTTATTAGTAGGGTGGTCATAATGTAATGGCTCTTCGGTGTAAATCTCAAATAGTTTTTTTTTCGCGAATAAAGGATTCTTTTCAGTACTCTCTGTCTAATCTTTGCGTTATTTATTCTTTCTGTTATTATTATTCTTCAAATTCTTGTTTCATATAATGTAGCATCTGCTCATATCCGATAAGGGGATTTGAAATGCAATGGTAATTCTACTTCTTCACAGTTTAAAACTCCATTGCAAACATCTAAATTTAATTTTTCTTCAACAAAAATTATATTCTTACAAGAATTTAATTTTTTGAAACAAAATTCTTCTGATATTTAATACCTGCGCCAACCATCACAGAATAGTACTTGTCTAATTTGTGGCTCATGGATATTGCTTGAAACTGTCACCGTTCTGAAACTAGTATTGAATATGTTTTCGTTATTGCCCTTTTTTATGGAAACTAACAAAAACATCTAGTTTACAATAAGTTTGGGTTTATAAAAATAATGTTTTTTTAAAGAATGTATTTTTATTTATTTTATGCATGTTTATCGACTGAATCTTACGCAAGTAAACTGTTCGCCTGTTGTATAATTCAGTAACAAGAAGAATATTCTTGAAAACTATTGTTACTTTTTGCTGGCAGCTTTACAATTCGTTCCGTTTGGTATGTGAGGATTAATGTTGTTTACTTGGCTTATTTTAGTCTTTCTCTTTAAGCATTTGCATCAGAATACTGTTTGGTACATATATATTTTCTTATTCTACAATAAAATTATTTAGATTTTATATAACAATCACGTTTTAATTGCATTTTTATAAACACAACTTAGCGGATCCGTATGCGGGAAGCATATTAGATGTTTGTGAAATGTACAGACTGGAAATCTGCTATTTTTCTCAACTAAAAATACTGAGCAATTATTTTGTGGACAAAAGAGTAGAATTAGTTCTTGAAATTTTCAATTTTCGAAAAGAGTTATTTATTATTTATGAAACTTTGTTTTAAGCTAGATTTTGATTAATACTTTAAACTAATATCTTTAAACAAAACTTAGGATTGCATGCATGTTATAATAATTTAACATATAGCAGCATGATGGTTTTGTTTCTTTTTGTGGTTATTAGAATGTTGAGAGTTGTTTGAAAAAATCTTGAACACAGTGGGAGTGCAGAATATTAACTATACTGAAAAGATTACATTTTTTTTTCTATTATCATAAAAAAATATTAAATAATTTAGCAGTGATAACTGATTTCTCAATATTTTTAAAAAATAGATACTATATTCATGCACATACAGGGTGTTTCAAAATTATGATCCAAGTAGAAGCGCAAAGAGCAGGTATACAAAATGAGCAAAATAATACACAGGGCATCGGTTCTTAATTTTTTTCGTGTCTAGAACCTTAAATGAGTGAGATTTTTTTTGTATAGCCCCGACTTTATACATACCTGTCATTAGCATCTGCGAATTCATTAGTTGAAGGAAGACTGATAATTAGCTTTAAAAATATTTAATGCTAAGAAAGAAACACTTTCATCATTTTACACTGTTAGAAATTTCTCTGAAAGAGGGTTAAATAACGATTTTTTAATAGTTATTTTGCAACTGACTCTGCGCACACATTACAGCCGAGATGGTTTATCTGTCAGTCTCATGTTCAACAGAACTGAGGTTCGATTCCCAGAGTTGACGATGCAATATTTCTTCCATTTCCTTAACTTGAGAAGTTCTCAGTGTCCTACACTCTCCAAGGCCCATTATCTAACAAAAAGATAAGATGCTATGTCTTGTTAAATTTTTTACAGTTTTAAAACTATGGTAATTATAAATGGTTAAAAAACCGTATAGTTTTTGTGTTCTCGGTTTTATAACCATACTCGCTGCAAACGGTTTCAAAACCGTAAAGGTAAAAAGTGTATTTTACCTTAAACTTCATGGTTAATTGGACAGACAGATTTGCTGATGGTTATTTTAACATAATTTAAAAATGAAAATTTTAACAGCGTATTAATAATTGTCTTGAAATTTGCCTTTGTATTAGGCAATTAGATTCTCTGAGATGGCATTATCAACTTGTTAGACCTTTATTGCAAATGGCTCAATAGGTTACTATAAATTAATAATAATCGTTGTCCGGATTCAAAATATCAAGTTACAGCATTAGACGATATTAATTCTATACTTTTCAAATAAAGTTATGCAAATTTATTATAAATTTAAAAACAAATCTGGCCTTAATACTGTAATCTCTAGTCTAAAGTTTACGTTTTGCGCGTTTAAGTTAATGATTTCCTTAAATTGTGCCACTATCAAGACTACCCTCTGACTACAACTTTTTTAAAAATCAAGCAATGCCTAATGCTTGATTTTACTTACGTTACCAGCTGCACAAAAACTACAATACATTTAATAACAATATTTAGTTTGTATGATTCTTAAGAAAATGAAGTGACGTTTTTTATGTAGTAAGAAGTGCTTGGGTTTCCATTCTTCGACCTGTCTTCCTAAAAATATTGCGTCCAGTAAGCTAGTTATTAAATTAATAATGGGTGAAGTTGAGGAGGAAAATTAATAATCGCTTAAGTGAGTTAAGAGCTTTCTTATCAATTCAATTAACAGTCATTTAATTAGGGGAGTTCCCGATATTCGCTCTCATAGTTTAGCAGACAATAACTTCTTGCAATTTGCCTTAAGCATTTATTAGTTGAGAGTTGATAGAAAATGACATAATAGATTTTTGGTCTGTATTTTTAATAGCATAAAAATAGATCTAATTACATGTTACTAGTTTTCGAAATTACTGGTTAGTTTTTATAGTTAAAAAACCATGTTTATTACAATCACTTAAGTATTTCACAGAGGGAATTTTTTGTTGTTCTAACACAAATACTTGCCCTTGCTTAACTCTGGTGTTTGGATTTTAAATCGAAATTAGTTTTTGCTCGTAAAGATTCAGATTTCCTTTTAAAATTACACTTTCAGACTATTTTTTTGTCGAAATGTATAAATTTAATAACGTTATATGTAACAGAGGGTCAGATAAATGATGCGGATTTATCTGGGAGTTAGGGTAATAAATGAGCATTTATCTAGGAGTTAGGGTAATAAATGAGCATTTATCTAGGAGTTAGGGTAATAAATGAGCATTTATCTAGGAGTTAGGGCATATCATCAGGATTAATATTGCATAGGAAACCATGCCCGGAAATGTTATCTTGCATGGCTATAGCGTTTCTCTATTATGAGGGTCATTCTCACAGAAAAGGTATAAATAGACTAAGAAAATTTCTTAAATTAAAGTAATTAAAAAGTGTTAAAAATTACATAAATGCCTTTATTTATTTTTGTTATATGTTCTTATAATAATGGTCAAGTTTTCTATTTTATTTTCTACAAGATTTTAAATTCTGCTTTGTCCACGGAGGAGATGTAATAGTCAAAGGAGGATGCATTTTATGTTATAAAATATAAAATATCAATGAAGACTAATTCATTAATTAATGGGTACAACTGATATGAGTTTAACATTAATAAGTAAATAATAAAATATTTCATTATTAGAGATAGAGCTACTTCCGATTAATCATGCTGCTATTAAAGGAAACATCCATTTTTAAGCTAGGTGTACAATTTTTTAAGTAACTCATACTGAATATTAATAAATTAAAATGTAAAGACTATTGAAATAAAAATTCAGATTCCACATGAAAGTTGAGTGTTGAGGGTACTCTTTTGTGAACATTTTATGTAAGTTAAGCATACTGTCATCCAAATAAGGTTTTCGTTTTTTCTCTTTTCTTCTTGTTATTGTTTCCTTTTTCCCTGGGCACAAACAGCTTGCTCTATCAATTTCTAGAAATTTAAGTACATTTAATCACGATTTTTCTGTTAAATCTTTTTCTGATACAGATTTTAAAGTTTCTTGCTCTTTTTTTTACTTTCTTCAAACAATATAAGGTTTTCTTTTAATTTCTGTCTAGCTTGTCTCATACTAAGTTTTTTCTGTTCCCTTCTCTTTTGCATTTGAACATTTGATTGCTTTCTTTTCTTACATTTTGGTTTTGCCATTTTTTTCCTAAAATTTAAAGAGAAAAAAAATGTTATACATCACAGAAATTATTTAGAAAAATTGCCAATATTTACTTCTCCGATAAGAAAAAGTTAAACTTAATTGATTTTCTTTAAAAATACAAACAAATTAGCACATTTGTTCCATTTAAAAAAATATCAATTAAAAGAAAATAGTTTTTTAATTATTAAAATTGTATTATGGCTATTTAGCACATTGTCTCTTCCATTGACTGTGTCTTCTCCTCGGTGGACTTGTTATGTCCACGGAGGAGACAAAAACTAGTTCTTGATTTTTTCTGATTTTTAATTTTAAAGTTACGAAAATGGGGCAGTTCTTTTTATTAAATATGCTATTTTTGCAATCTAAAATTCATCTATCAAAAATAAAATAATTTTCTCTTACCTTCTTTATGATGTCCACGGAGTATACGGTGAGAACTTTGCCAAACCCCAGTTGAACACAACAATCCAAAACTGACACCAAAGAGAACAAAAACAACTGATAGTTAACATTAGAAAATTGAAGAGTTACCCCTCCCAGCAGCTGTCTTATAGGGATTTCGCATATACTGTCCTTTATTGCATATTTACCGAACTATATTAATTGTCCATGGAGGGTGATTTCATTTTTGATGGACAAAGTTTACTAGTCATTTACGTTACAAAATTTTTTGTTTTTAAAAAAAATATTAAATAAAAAGTTACTATAAACATTTAACTAGGTAAAACTACAAAAATCGTTAAAATAACATTTAAATGGTTTAACAGCCATTAAAAATTATTTTGTGTCACAGACGTAGGGACGTCCATGGAGGGGATTTTTAAGTTATGTTTATTAAAAAATAAAAATGAAATATTAAATACATTTAGCAGAAATGCATATGATTTGGTAGTTAGAGCTTTACGAAAAATGATGAAGAAAAATATTAAGAAATCTGCCGTATTTCCTAATATTTATTGCTCAGGGATTTAAAAAATCACCTGTTTGTGAGAATGACCCATGACTTGTTCATAAGCACACAAAGAAACAGTTCATAATAGGGGGTGGGGGAGCCCCTAGCGGCGTTTGATGATATTTTCGGGCATGGGTTCCTAAGCACTTTTAATTCTGATGAATCCCCCAGAAATTTGTTGCCACATTTATCCGATCCCCTGTTTTATATATAGCAGTTTTAAACTTGTATTTTTCAAAAAATGGTGGGAAAATAAATATAAATCATATTGTAGAGCGAAAAGAGAAACCGATTGTGGATTTTAAATCAGCTACTTTAAAATATCCAAGATCAGTTAAAAAATCTCATTCAACAGAAATCCCCCTCCCCAGTGCAACCATTACATTTTGCTTGGTTCTTACGAGTAAAAAACATGTGCTGTTAACTAAATTTTGACTTTATACCTGAATTAAAGCTTAAAAAGGAAAAAAAGAAAAACATCCAAACTATTCCTTAATGACATGAATCCATGAATAATTTATAAATGATCTTACAATAAATTTTATGTTTTTCTCATTAACTATAACCATCTCTATCGACTAGATGGTCGTTGTTATTGAATGCGTAAAGTTTTACTATCTCTAAATCTAATATTTTTTTTAGTTACTATTTTTCTGAATTACTTTGCTTTTGAAGTTCAGTTTCTAACGAAAATAAATAAATAAATTTTATAGAAAATTACTAGTTGAAATTCTGAAACAAAAATTGAAAATTGTTTGTTTTCAGTAAAATTCATTTTTAAATGAAAAAATAAATATTGCTTGAACAACAATGTTTCGGTGAAAAGCATAATTCCAACCAATCTTCTTTAACAGTGTTAAGTTAGTTTATTGAATAAAAGGTTTCTTTAAGTTTATACATTCACTTCCGTGGTAGAAAAATCGTTCCCAAGAGCCTGTGCTGCAAATATAGGTAAACCGGAACTCGAAAATATAAGTATTGGCTTTTCTTTACTGCAAACCGATGAAGTTATTTTTTTTTGTACTAGTGTAAGATGTAACATAAAAATCGACTTTTGAGGATAAAACAAAATTGTTTTCCTAGGACCTAAATCCCATAACTAAAGTTTCTAGCTTTTATTTTTCGAGGAGTAAGTGAAAACCTTTAGTTTTAGTATTTTCCTTCTATAATATTAAATTTTTTTTTCCAATTTGTTTTGCAAAAAGTTTGCTGCTATTCTGTTTCTTTGAACATTTTAAAAAAAAATTGCAATCTTAATTACTAGGCCTGAGGACAAAATGAAAATAGGGTTTAGTGTAGGGTGTTTACGTGTCTTTACCGTACAGTTACGGTTATTTTACCAGAATTTTTTTAGCCGTGCAAGATCCTTTTTACAGCTTCATACTATTGCAAAGTAGGGTTTTGTGTAATTGTTATTCTAAAAAGCAGATATCACTCAAAAACAATTATAAAAAAGAAATAAAATTAGATCAAGCTTTATTCCAGGGCTTGCAAAGTTAGTTAATGACCAGTAAGCTCACCTATCGCAATAAACGAATTCACAATAGCTGAGAGTGTGTAAATAGGTAATTTATATAGAAATTTCTTGTTGTGGTGAATGGTAATTCCTTTACTCACTTTTCCTTCACCCCGTCACTTTTACGGGAGCGAGAAGGAAATGGTTAATACTTTCTAATCAATTGAAATTAAAATCTTTAAGTGGATTTAAAGTATGATTTAAATTAACTATGTTTAGATTATCGCCATTGGCTTCTATAACTTTTTGCTTTACGTGAATTATTGTACAATTATTATACAGGGTGTCAAAAATTGCTACTAACTAATTCAGAGGAGTGAAAAAAGTCATTAAGAAGATGAAAAATTACCACAAAACACATTATTGCAAACAATATTGAGAGAGTAAAAATCACCAAAAGCCATGCAGGGTTTGGCATCATGATAGAAAACAACCATAAACAATATTTATTTTATCATATATTACTAAAGTTGTTCCAGGTGGTGCCCTCTGGAGTCATTGTACAGTCAACAACGACGTAAAAATGATTCCCGGATCTGTTTGAAGTTTCCAGGTGAGCTAGTGATGTCTGCCGAAGCGACGATAATCCTTGTTATGAGATCCTCCTGTACGACCACTGGTGTATTCAGCTTTTTTGGGTTTGTCACATCGAGTCCCGGTGGCAATGAAGATGCTTAGCGCTTTAAATTGAATAGCATACCAGCTCTTAATTTTGTTAGGACAAGCTTCAATTGACCACCACCTTTTGGACCCTCTAGATTCAGACCCTGCAGACGTTTTGTAACTCTTTCCACCCTCGTTACGTGGTTTACTATCCCGTGTTCTATTGTACGTTGTAATCCTTTCGATATCTTTTAATCGCCTCTTTGAGTATCTCGCTCGAATTTCGTCACCACACTCTATGGCTATAATAAATATAATTTAGAAGACAAGTATTAAATGACTGGGATATCGTGAGAAAATTTCAAAACTCTCAAGGGTTTCACAACTTGGAAAAGCTTTAAACCTTCGGCTAGCTCACATCTCACATGGGTGAACCAGGTACTGCATATGACAGATTAATATCGTATTTCTCATACTATTTGTTCTTTGCTGCTTTAGTTAAATTTACCTATAATATAATTTATTGTGTTTGCTAGCTTATCGTATTTCTTTCTTTGAGAGATTTTACTTTTATAAAGAGCAATCGTAAAATTTACTATGATTGAAGACCAGTGAAAAATGGTGAAGGGAAAATGGTTAAGGGAAAAATGGGTTATGATGTTAATTTCTTTTCTGAAGAATATAAACAATTAAATGAATATTAAAAATTCTATTGCTCAGAGACACTTAACATTTGGAAAAACTGATTCAATATACAAAGGGTTTAGAGCAATACAGCTATAAGTTGCACTTTTTTCTTCCTAAAATATGAAATTTTTAGATTAACTTGTTCTTTTAGCAATATTTGTAGGTATGTATGTTACTTACACCAAGTAGTCCTTCAAAAGAAATCATGGGGCATTTTTTAAAAAAAAATGCTCTAGCTAAAAAATTTTTCTGAACAATTTAAAAATGTTGTTTATTATTATATTGCCTTTAGCCTTTAATATATGTAGATCTTGTTTTCTTTTATTTTTAAAGTTGTTTAATTACTATACATTGTTTCAATAGCATTTCATTTAAAATTGCGACGATCAATTTTTCATAGTATAATAAAGTTTTGAGTTACTTGTGAGACACTTAATTTTAAATAGATAAAAGTGTTTTTTTAATGTTGTGTTATGGTCATATTATTACGTACACTGTTAGCTGGGTGCATAATTGCACCATGTATTGTTCAAATTTGCTGCAGCCTTAATATGGTGCAAGTTGAACAGTATTCTTTTATTTATTTAATTTAGTTGTTATACAGTGCTACGATTCAACTAGGTCTGATTTTGTCTCCGTCAAAGGTTAAAGTATCTTCAATTTGAACGGTAGCAGAGTTCAATTTAAGCCTCCGCGTACGGCTCCCGTGATTTGAGCGGGTTATCTGTTTCGTCCCCCACTACGGGTCGCGAATTGACAAAACATACCGTAGATTGCAAAGGGTTGGCGAAAATTTCTATTGGCGTTAAAAGAGCGTTCTCGCAAATCGCCAAACAACTGTGTGCTTATGATTTTGTTTTGTTTTCGGTATCGCATAACATTCAACAAGTTAGATATGGATGCGAAATTTCAATTAAGCGGGTCTTCATTTGATTCTCCTGCATCAAATAAAATATAAAGCGTATTTTTTTGTTATAGCGCCGACATAATCGTTTGTATCTGTTGACTAAATTGTGTTTATTAGCGTTTTTTTAAAAGGTCGTAATAGAACTAAGAAAAAAAATTACACATTATTACATATTCTATAATTTCATAACTTTCATTAAATGTATTTCGAGTAGTGAAATTCTTTTCCTACTCATCCACTAATTAGAATTAATAATTTCACAATAACCTTTAATCCTTAATAATGAAATGATTATTATAATAAAGTTTGTTTACTTAAAAGATTAAAAAAAAATTTTTTTATTGTTTAGCAGAGACTGTTTCCGATTCTATATTCATTAATTAAACTTAATGGTTTTGCTCGATAACCATTTACAATTTTTTTAAAATTTTATTTAATTTTCTGTTATTATGAAATTCTTTAAATATTTTTCGACGTAGAGATTATTTAGCAATAATGTGAAAAGCTGAAATTTATTAATGTATAATATTTATAAATGTTTAAGAGAATTTTTAGCAGCTATTTTGTACTAATTATTTTAATTGAAATGTTCATTATACGCAGTTTTATAATAATAATCGTAAAATTCATTGAACAATTGGGTATTACATTTCAAAATGCAAGTATAATTTAATAATTATTTCATTTTATAACTGCAAAACGGTAGATAAGTAACTCCGTTATAAAGTTTTACATGATACGAGAATATTGTACGATTGCTTTATAATGAAAGAACAACAATTTAGGTTTTAAACTTTTTGTGGAAAAGAAAAAATTGAAAATTTCTCCTGTCATCGGTGTGAGCGATTAGAGTCTTTTATCGTATAAATATTAAGTCAGTATTGTTCCCTTTTAAATAAAAATGCATTTTGCTCCGGAAAAAAAAAATTACTTGAATTTTGTCGATAGAAATTCCCTAATTATAGCAGCAAAAACTTTTAAATTTCTAATCAAACTTTCCTTCANTAGCCTTTAATATATGTAGATCTTGTTTTCTTTTATTTTTAAAGTTGTTTAATTACTATACATTGTTTCAATAGCATTTCATTTAAAATTGCGACGATCAATTTTTCATAGTATAATAAAGTTTTGAGTTACTTGTGAGACACTTAATTTTAAATAGATAAAAGTGTTTTTTTAAGGTTGTGTTATGGTCATATTATTACGTACACTGTTAGCTGGGTGCATAATTGCTCCATGTATTATTCAAATTTGCTGCAGCCTTAATATGGTGCCAGTTGAACAGTATTCTTTTATTTATTTAATTTAGTTGTTATACAGTGCTACGATTCAACTAGGTCTGATTTTGTCTCCGTCAAAGGTTAAAGTATCTTCAATTTGAACGGTAGCAGAGTTCAATTTAAGCCTCCGCGTGCGGCTCACGTGATTTGAGCGGGTTATCTGTTTCGTCCCCCACTACGGGTCACGTGGAAATCACGGTCGAAGAAATTTTTCCCCTGATTTCAATACGGATCCCGCCATTTCCCCGCGTACGACCATCATCCAAAACCATCATCTAATGCTTATTTTCGCTACTAGGTGGCACTAGAGGGTTCGTGAATTTCGCAAATTATATAGAAAAATTCGCTCAAGTAAGATAGTAACGCCTACTTTTTAATATAGTAACCTGTAGATTGATGCTTTAACGTTGCATTTCAAATCATACTTATAATTTTTGATATTTAGTGGTGAAAAAATTACTTAAAAATACCGGAAAGTACAAAAACTGAGCCGAACGCGGAGGGTTAAAACTTAATTTATGTGTCAAAATATATTTTAACCTCATTATGATTCAATGTTGATCCCATTTTTTGAGCCTGTTTGTTTGATACTGTTTTGTAAGAAGATTTTGGCCAGTTTGTTGAACATTAAAGTATAATTATATTCTAATAAATATTTTACATTCTAATTATCCGCATCTTTAGCTACGTTAAACTTTTTTTAAAACCAGTATTAATAAAATTTCTTTTTTGGATAAGTACATTGCCTCTTGCCTAAGACGACGTCGTTAATTTTGATAAAATTGTCATTGGTTTTTTTTTCCTTCCAAAATTTTTCAACCTCTTTTTTTGGACATTCCTGTTTCTATCTAGGTGAAGAAAGCCTTGTGCTCTCAATCCCTAATTAATTATACTTAAAGTCTTATAAAAAGACAAAACTTTTACTAATTAAAACGATTTCGCTTCAATATGAAATAAAATTTGTTCAAATTAAGAAAGTATATAATAATCATGAAGTACTTTTTAAGTCAGTTATTTTAGCATATTAAATTAACAAATATATTTTTATTAAAAAGGTTTTAAAATAGAACGAAAATATTTAAATACTATTAAACATTTCTAAAATAACTCGAGTGAAAATTTAACATGAAATTTGCTTATATGTTTAAATTCTAACTTGATTATAGGGGAGAATGACTTTAAATAAACTCCGTCATACAGTTCACTGAATTGTAACTTGAAGTTCATTTAAAAGCAACTTCGATGGTGAAGTAAAATTTAATTATTTGGTTTGATGATTTGAACAAAGCGGGAAGGCAAACTGTTTTAAAGGTTATTATCACTGATACTGTTGTAAATTAAAAAAAAAGATTAAAATTATTATAGCTCTATAACTTTGAATGAACTCACTCACTCAATTAATGTTTGCTTTTGATGTTTTATATTTTTAAACTTAGAACAAGATCATAGAAAATTAACGCATATTTAATTAAATATTTTAAATTAACCTACACATTGGTCTTATGAATACATGAACATTTTAAGCTTTGATCTAATACTATGCCATACTTATCAACGCTTTGTTGACTGACAATTTTATTATGTCACGTCACAGGTTATTGTTTTTGGTAAACGATATGGAAAACTCTTTGATTAAGCACGATGCTCAAAGCTTTTGTAAAATTCTTTATCACCCTGGTTTAGATAAATTGAAATATATATCGTAAGTGCAATGCCGAGTTAATTTGTCCTCGATCAACACTGTTTGGGCATGAATAAACTAGTTTAGTAGTCACCGATTAACAATGTGTTAAATTAAAGGTTCTCCGTAACGTTGCTTTATTTACAAATGACGTCCTGGAACATTAAAACAAGTTAAAAAGAATTACATCGTTTGAATTTTTAGAGAATAAATACCTACTTTAAACCTTCATTTGTCCATGGGAAGTATATTTCCCACAAATTTCAATCAGCGTTTAAAGAGAAAAAGCTATTTTCTCATCAAAGATTTGTGCGGCAATCAGCTTCATACGTCCATGGGAAGTAAACTTCCCACAAATTTCAATTAGCGTTTAAAGAGAAAAAGCTATTTTCTCATCAAAGATTTGTGCGGCAATCAGCTTCATATGTCCATGGGAAGTATACTTCCCACAAATTTCAATTAGCGTTTATGGAGAAGAAGCTATTTTCCCATCAAAGATTTGTACGGCAATCAGCTGATTACTTACTGCTAAATACCATTACCAGAAAATAAAAAAGCAATCAAATTACGTGTATACATAAATGTAGATAACAGTGAAGATTAACGGTTAAGGTTTTCTCTTGTCCGTTACGCTATCGTTGATCGGTCAGTTTAAAAAAAATTCTTTCACAGAAATTAAAAAAATTCTTTCATACTTTTATTTCATTTCTAAAAATATTTTAACATAACATTACTATTCTGGTTCTGGCTTTTTAACGGTTTGTAACTAATCTTCCTAAAAAAAAAGAAAGAAAAAACAATAATTTTTGATATAATGATTAGATTTCATCGTTCCAAAACTATTTTTAAGAATGGGAAGAGCTTGCATTTATTCATTACTATTAATTACAAAAAAAGAAAGAAAAATGAGGAGTAATTTGTTGCTATTAATTCAGTACAAATTATATATTGAGGGCATAAATTACCTGCACAAACGTACTTTTACTGAATAAGCATTACTTCTTCCTTATTTTTCATAGATATGAATTTTCAACCCTTAAGCAACTGGAAGAGGTGAAGATGCAATCTATAAAATTTTTTAATAAGTTATAAAGTATAGTAATCGAAATGGTTCTTTCAAGTTTTCCCCATTTCTCAAGAACTAAAAACATGAATTGAAAAAAAAGCAGCAATTTTTAAAACCAAAATAATTTCATTTAATTAATAGTTTTAATTACGCGTATTTTAATTTTTATAACTTATTTAATAATAAATTTTTTACGCTTCGTTAATTATTGAAATTTTAAATTAAAACAATAAAAAGAAACGGATATCCAAATGACGCTCGAAAAATAATGTTTGATAAGTAAAATTTTAAACGAAAAGAGTCATTTTTAGAAAGTTTTTACGAACTATTTCATAGATTTCATAGAAATTTTATATTTTTTCGTTTAAAACTACATTACTTAAGATAAATTAAAACATCTTATGTTCCACAGTCTACTTTTTTATTAAATTCTTTTTTTTAATTATTACAAGGAGAAAAAAATTCTGACAACACTACCGTTCTGTATGGTTATGGTATTTCAAGATAATTATGGTCAATAACATCAAAATATGCGGTATTTAAACCATTCAGTAGGCAATTCTTTCTTTAATAAGATAACGGTCTTCCGCAAATTCTGGTTTTCTAAATTTACAGCACTTATTACCACACATATGACAAAAAACACGAAACTGAAAGTTAAATTCAATTGGAGAAATGTTTTTTTTACTTTTTTATTTTTTAAATTTTTTTTTTTTACTATGCTCTTAACTATCTATCATGATAAAATTACCAAATTTCTCCACATTTACAAATTTTATCACGCATTATAAAATCTATTTTATTGTTTAATCTAACCAAAAGTCAATATTTTAATTACACAAATATTACCAAGCATTTTTGTGTTCCCATCTAGCTAGAAAATGTTAATTTTTATCATATTCCTGTAGTTTAGACCATACTTTTATCTGAGTTTATTACACTAGATAAGAAGAAAGAAAATAATGCTAAATTTTAAATAATTCTTATTTCATTTTGCATGAAATCCTCTTTGGATTAGTGAAATGTATTCTTACTAAGCCGATTCTATTCATAAAAATGTCGTTAAGCTGTATCAGTCAAGGTCTACTTCTGTCTCAATAACCTTGTAAAAGTGTTTCTCCGTTACGCAACTTATCATGAGAGGAAAAAAGTGTGGTTACGTAACTTATCACGAGGAAAAAAATCCTCTTTGGATAAGCGAAATCTGTTCTTACTAAGCCGATCCTATTTATATAAAAAGTCGTTAAACTGTAGTAGTCAAGGTCTACTTCTGTCTGAATAACCCTGTAAAAGTGTTTCTCCGTTGCGTAACTTATCACGAGGAAAAGAAAAGTGTGGTTAAGCGATTTTTTTGTCTCCTAGCATTTAAATCGAGGTATTTGCTGAAAAAAAAATTATTTACGGAAAAATCATATTATTTTTATAGGGTACTTATATTAGATATTTGACTCAGGAGTCTAGACTTGTAACTTTTTTGGATTAAAAACGTAATTTTTTTTAGATGGTTTCTAAAATTAAGTTGTGAATAGTTTTTTCACTAGCAGTTATATTCACTCTAGGTCATTTTCTATACACTGTTAGAACTTTCCTTCTAAAATTACGGTACAATAACCGACAGCAGTCTGTTCATCCAATTATCAGTAAAATATACGGTAAAGAATATTTTTTTCTACCCTTATGGTTTTGAAATTGTTTAAGACTAGTATGGTTCAAAAACCATGAATACAAAATTATACAGCTTTTCATGATTTTTTTTAACCATTTGCAACTAGCAGGGCTTCAAACCGTATAAAAGAAAATTACCTGGATGTAGAGCTGTCATCAATGCGTAAATAAAAGTATCGTATTCTAGTAGCACAGGACACTGGAAACTTTCCCCGTTCTCTTGGTCATGAGAATGACAGATTAGGCCTCGCGGCTATAATGTGTACCCAACTGCAAGGAGCTAAGTGGCTTCCTTACGTTGGTCCAGTTGGTGCGATAAAATTCTGATTGTTGAATAATATTAGATGAAAGTAGTTAAAAATGTATTCGATAATTCGACGTATGAATTTAAAAAAGTTTTATTTTCCCAAACAATCCAAATTACATTTCCAAACATTTTTGAATGATGCAAAATTTTTTATCCCAACTTTTATTTTTTGTAACAAATTATTTTAAAATACAAAATTTTTGATTTTGTAACATATGCTGAGTTTCGTGAATTCGAAGGGTGATATAAATATTTTAATAGTTGTCTCAGATGTTTCTCCCTAAAAATTGGATTTTTTTTATTCTGATCTAAATTTTTGAAAATTTTTGAAAATTAATATTACAAAGTGTTAAGGGTTCTAAGTCTACAGAAATTAAGAAATAAATAAATAAAAAATTATATTTTGCCGAAAATACTTAGTTGAGTTGCTTCGCTATTTTATGGAAAATAAAACATTAAAAGGAAAAAAAATAACATATTTGTTTTTAGGAAACAATTGAATTGAAATTTTTAAAATCCATTATTTTTATTTTGATTCTCAGTTTAAAGTTTCGTGGTAAAATAAAATCAAACACATAGAAAAAGCTGTCTGAAATATAGCAAAAGAATGTCAAAATATCACGCAGCAGTTAAAAGTTGCTTTATTACAATTTTTAAGTTTTCTGACTCGCAATATTTTTGTTATACATTTCTGTATTACGAAACGTTTAAAAATGAACTTTTATGAAAATACCATTTATTCATCTTTTAAATTTAAACTAATTTTGACAAAGATAGATGATTTGAAAAAAAATATACAATTCGAGCAAAGAAAACATTTTTCAAAGCCGACTGGTCTCCTAAAATCTTAACTTTCCTACTTTACTTAAAATTCACAGCATGAATAAAATATTGCAAACCTTACTTTAAAACAGTAATCCTTCAAGATTAAAACATACGAGAAAGTTTACTTAAGAGCGTAGAAAAGCAATTTTTATGCATTTACTCTTGTATATAAAAGTAAAGATATCTACTTCCTTAAATTTATGCCTTTAAAATTCTAATGCAAATAATATTTAACGTTTTTTATTATTTGCTGCTTTCTTAAGCATAAACTATGACCATTTCTGTATATTTTTTCTAGAATCGCATTGAAATAAAATTTGGCAGTGAGTATTGAGATCTCCGCAGTAAATTTTAAGTATATTTTAAAAAGTATAGGTTGAATAATTGAAATATACTAAAAAAATCATGACACCTTTTGTCATTAATTCAAAAATATTTGTAATTCCTTTTTCGATCAAAAATTAAAATTTGTATATTTAATCGAAATTTATTTGTATTTGATTCCTCAAGAATTATTTATTCAAATTGTATATTTTGCAATATAAAATTATATTCTTTAAAATTTGTAAAAATATGTATTGCCTACAATACTAATTAATATATATTTATATATATGTGGCAATTCAATTGATACGTAATACTCAAATTTGACAGTTTAAAAATAAATTTTACGTCTTATTTCTAATAAGGAAGCCTTTCTATTATTTCTATTAAACATTAGAATGTTAAATTAATGAAAGGTTTTGCTTGATCTCTTTAAAGTAATGATATCTAAAAGCTTTAATATCTGATTATCAAACTTTCTTTTACTAATTCACATTTTAAAATTCTCTGTTTTGTTCTTGTGAAAGCTAAAATGAGAGAAATTTCACCAAATAAAAAGCGAAATTTTGGGAACTTGTGCTTTGCAATTGTCTTTCAAAAGACTATTTTCGATGAATTAAAATTTCATAATATATTTGAAACTTAAAGAGTTTATTTCCATTAAAAGAGTTTTACACAATTTGAAGCCATAAATATAATATTCTTGGCACAAATATTTTTAATTATTATGATATTAGCAAAAATTTAGGGAAAATGAATATATCTGGTTATGATTGTCATTGTGAAGAGGAAGAATATCTAGAATTTCTTGATAAGTATCCTAAACATATTACTACTGGTAAATTTAATATTATAGAAAATTTAGAATCAAGAAATTTAATGTTAATAAGCACAAAATTCAAACCCATTTATCATATTTCAGATAATAAAAAGCTTTCTAAATGATCTCTTTTTGTTTAAATATTTCAAATGGATTCTCGTCAAGTTTATCATGCTTACAGAATTGAGATTGCCTGTTCATTGTAGATTTAAAAAACTTAATTTTTTATTAAGAGAAAACTATAATTAACGGTAATATTTCAACTTATTTTTTTAAAAATTAAACTTATTATTAAGCAACATCAAAAAAATTTTTTTAATAACCTCCATAGACAAAATTAATAACAAATATGCAAGCTCCCGCAGAAAATTCTACGCTGAACTTTTAAAGAAGGAATTAATAAATAATAAAAATTCAAAGCTTACTTATATAATTTAAGCAGTAATATTTAAATTAATTTTCTTAGGTCTGATTAAAAAATTAAAATTCTGAATTGAAATTAAAAATTTATAATTTCCATATTTATTGGTCCAAAATTTCATAATACAAACTTAACTTAGCCAGGCACTATTTTATCTAACAACTTAAAAAAAATTATTAAAAAAAATTATGTTTCTGATGGAGTATCACTAATAATAAACCTCTTTCAGATTTTATTAAACAGTCTAGAATTTAATCTATTGAGACCTTTGATTTCAAAGATCTCTTTACCATTCCACTTTCTAAACTAAAAGCTGTTCCTTCGAGTAGATACTATTGTGACATTAAGTCACAGCCTAATTTCTAAATATCCTGTTTTGTTAATCAAAATACTTATTTTTTCGGCTTAATTTATAATTTTATGATACAATTTTTATTTTCTTCATCTTTTTCTTCTCGCCCCTTAACGCGTTAGCGCAATGAGGACATTTTCCCCAGGAAGTTCCTTGCACATTCCTCAGACACTCCTTTTCTTGGAAAAAGCTGTCGGCGTCGTTTGATGTAGCACGAGAATTTGAAGTCGACTGAAACTTAGCTTTGCAACGTCAATCAGAAGGTGAGAATAACACTTAAAAATAATATTGATAATACATCTCAACTTAAAATTTTAGTTCTTTAACTCATACTTTCAGTACCTTGAGTACTCAACTCGTTTTTTTTTCCTTTTTGCTATAAAAGCCAGAGCGCGGGAGATGCTCGTGGCATTCGAATCTTTTCATCACCCCAACGTCACGCTGCTCCCTGGCGGGACGTTTTTTTCCCCCTTCCTCTTCTTCTAGAGGAAGAGAACATCTTTTGGTATGGCGTCACGTCTACCGCCATGTTGGCAAGTCAATCTGCTGTGCTTTCTTTTTTCTCTGATTTAATGTCTACTAAGTAAATTCCTGATTGTGTATCTCCTCCTTTTAATATGATTATATGGGACTTTATGACAAAAATAAAGGAGATAGGCTGCCATCAACATGTTGGATATTTATGGGACGCATCCGCTGCCCAGACACCGCCATTGATGGACTCCTTCACAGCCATTTCTAGCTTTATTGTAATGCTGTTTTAACTTTTCAAAAAAAAAAAAAAAAATCGCAAAAATATCGGCAGCTGTTCCCTTTTGAAAAATTTTATGATTTAATCCTTTTATCAAGAATTCTTTTTGATTGAATACTCTTCTTTATGACGCACTAGCTTGGGATAGTTCGGTCTCCTGCTCCAGCTATACCAATAGTACCCACATTTTTAAGATGTTGTGCCATTGATGATATTTTTTAAGATGTTGTGCCATTGATGATATTTTTAAGATGTTGTGCCTCACTGTGTTAATTTTAAGATGTTTGCCTAGTAATCTCCAATAAACAACAAAGATTTAGTAAAAAGAACTGGACTACTTCATTTTGACTGGTTTTGTTGTTGTTTTCTTCATAGGTATGGATAGCTTCTATGGAGAGGAGGTATGTCTTTTTGTAGAATATATTTGTTATTTTCTGGGACTTTAAAAATTAATATTCCTTCTGGGTTGTAAAATTTGCAACACAACTCCAAAAATGTACCACTATATTTTTTCACCCGGTCATTAATTTTTATTTTTCTTTTTTAAATTGTTATCACTTGCTTGTTAGCAACTTTTCATTCCTTTTTTTTTATTTTATACCCAACCGTAACAGGGCAACTATGATTATAAAAATATCCTTAATTACGAATTAGATTGCTGGCAAATTTTAAATAATGCATGTTTTTATTAAGGATCTGACTTCAAGGATTTGATTTTTCGTCAGTTCTAGCTAGTTTATTTTTACACTATTATGAAAAACACTATATTCTAAAAATCATTTTCTTAAGATTTATTGAGAATTCAATTATCTTTAATTTTAAAAAGTATATAAGTTTGTAAAATAATATTTACTCCGAAGAAATCGACCTTGCTTCGAAATCATCATGGTTGTATTCATTCTAGTTTTTTTGGATATAAGTATTAAAAAAAGAAAAAAATATCTATATTGTTGACACATGCGATTAAAGAAATGATTTTAAGATTAATATAAATAAACTTATAGTATGAAATTCCAATATTTCTAAAAACATTTATTTAAATACTATTTTATTCAAATAAATCGAATTTGAAGTAATATTAATTTGCTCAAAAAACAAATAAACTCCTCTCACACTATTGTATTGATTGCTTTGACTATATTAATGCAATATTAGAAAACATTATTTTGCGGATACTATCGTATCAGCTGATGACAAGATTATATATTTTCGTCGTTTCGCTTACGGACTAATTTTAAAATTTTTAATCATTTTATTCTGAATTTTAAAAATTTGATTATTTTTCATTGAAGTTTCAAAAATTTTAATTATTTTTCATTCAAATTTTAAAATTTTTATTTATAAAAATGTTAATTATTTTTTTATGATACGTTATTTTCTTCGTTTTAAAAAAGTGTTTTTCCTTTGTTTTTTCTTGCTTTCTTTGTATTTTTATCTAATAATATTTGTTTCATACACTTGAAGCTTATGCGCAGTTAATAAAATTTAATATTAAATTTTTTATCATATATATTGCCGTATTTAGGAATTTATTTTAAAATCTACTTTTTTAAAAAAAAATGAAATTTGCTTTTTCAACCTGACTTAAAGTTGTAAATTGTCCACAGATTCTTAAGTTGCAACCACTTCTTTTTTTTCTAAAAACTAATTATATATGTTTAGAATGATTTGTTTAATTTTTTTTGTAAATATAATTCTAACAGTAGACAACCTTCAATATGTTTTATGGTTATTATTAAAGTGTTGTAATGCTTCACGTGTATTTGTCATTTACATATCTAAGGCGAAACAAAACGTGAATGTATTTTTTCTTTCACTGCAATGCTAATTTAATAAGTTCAGTAAATTAATACCATTACAACATACTCTTTTAGTGACTTTTTTCAATTATCATAAAAACTTAAGTCTTACAACACTTGTTAAAATCCTTATATTGTACACACGCGGATATAGTTATTAAACTTTATGGCTTTTCTTTGTGATTTAATATTATCTTGTTTTTATTTTGAGCTCAAATATGTCTAGAATCTGAGGAAATAATTGATATGTTTTGTATGCTTCTTCTGTCGAATAATAGCGCCGCTTTGACTGGATCTTATTAATTTGAATACCCTTAGGGAGCTCAACTTATTGAAATTTAACAGAATAGTTTTATTTCACAATGACTCAATCTTTAGAATAATTGTGGTGTGAAAAATTCTAAGGAACAGGGCATTAATGGAATCTATTATTGAATGGCTAAAATATGAATCAGGGTTCTTAAAAATGTATTTAAAAGTTCTCTGAATATGCATCATTATTTCATGCTTAAAATCATTAATCACTTAAAATATATTTGAGATTAATTTAATAATTGAAAGGAAGCTTTTATATATCTTCACGCTTTTGTAAATCATTCGTTTTAGCAACAGTCATTAATTAAGTATTTTATAAAAATGAAAGTATAATTAATTAATCTATCATTAACGATTTCAATAAGACACGCAATGCCTGCTTATCACTTTATTGCATTTTTACAACTGTGTCAAAGTTTTATTTTTAATTACTATTGTATCGAAAAAATGCGGATTTATAAGAAAATTAATGGTATAACTCAAAATGAAAAATCTGAAACAAATATTGGTAACGGGATTTATTTAACAGCATGAATTTAAAAAGTAAAAAAACCTTTCAAACTTACTAAAAATGATTTTGAAGTTTTCTTAACGTCTTTTTAATTAATTATCATCGTCAATTTAAAAATGAATTATGATGTATAGAAAATCAACAAAAGAGAATTTTTTTCCCCAAACAATATAAGTTTATTAAAAAATTTGTTGTTTAAACAAATCAAATTACAACGAAGCTTTCCAAATGCTTTATTAAGTTTAGTTGATTTTTCGTCTGCTTGTACAAGTTCGTAAAGAACGTTTAAGTTTAGAAAAATACACATATTGCTTTGAAAATTACACTTAAGACAAGGAACATATAACGTATTGCATCATGAACTCAAATTCATTATTGCCTTTTTCCTTCCACTTCTCACGTAGCAGAGAAGTGAGGGTACTTAATAGTTACTTGAGAGAATTTAAAAAAATCCTATTTAGTCATTTATTGTTAAGTTTCAAAAAGAGAAAGAGAGAGAAACCGATAAAAGATTTGAAATCAGCGACGCGAAAATATTATATATTAAGCGAAATATATATTAAGATCTATAAAAGATAATGTAACAGGGAAGAAAATAAACTTGGTTAAACCATTGTTATTAAAGACATTTTTTTCGATTTTTCTTTAAGATTGTAAAGATATTTGAGATGCGCATATGGTGTATTTGCGAGGTGGAGATAGATAGATGAGGTTTAGAGAAACCTTAAGTTATTTAGGTTCACAGGTTTTAAACCTAATTTATTTAGGTTTTTTATTACGCCTTTATTTAGGTTTTAAGCCTAAAGTTATTTAGGTTTTAGGTTTGAAATATTTAAGATCTCTTCAAAAATCTTATGCAGCAGGAAATTTTTTTCCCCACTGTTATTAGAGAAATTTTTTTCCAATTTTTTTTAAAGATTTGGAAGATATTTGAAATGTGCATGTGGTGTACTTACGAAAAAAAGATTGATAGATGAGAGATTGAGAAAGTGGAAATCGTGTACAAGAAACAGGCGGATTTGGAGTTAAATTGTTAGGGAGATCTTGATCCTACACGGATTGTATTATCAGGGAGTAAGAATATGGTGCACTAGAAGCAGTATGATCGACATTTGTGTTATTAAACGCAAGAGTCAGTAAGACACACAAGATAAGACTGATGTGGTTATGTTGAGCCGATTTCAAAATAAAAAAAATATCGATATGTATGCATGGTTTCATGAATTTTTTTCTGCCATAAGCATCGTTAAAATGCTTTATTTAATTCTTAGGATACATAGGCAAAACACTTTTGTGAAATCTTAAGATTCTACGTTCTTTATTTGTTTGGAACAATAAAAAAAGTAGATCGTACATTTATCAATGGTTCAATTAACTCTTAATGTTATGAAACATTTTAGATTCAGTACTGTCTATTTATATATTCTCCATTTTTGATATTCGATTTATATTCTTTTTGTAACATTTTCTGCATATTATATTATCTTCTTAGCTAATTTTGAATTGTAAGAATTAGGTGTTACAGATTTTGAAATTTAGGCTTCAAATTTTTTTCCGGTGGTTTAGTGTCGCAAAAATTCAGACAAAAATATTTTTTACCGTAAAAAATTTTTTTTTTGAGCAAATTTTAAGGAGCTTCTTTTGCACAGTTTGAGAGCTGCTATTTGATTTACTGTTATAATGACTGAAAATAATTGCGAAAATAATATTAAGCAAGCAAAAGTCAAGCAAGCACTTTAATACATTTCCGACTTTCATATCTTTTATATTATTTGGAATTTTTTGTTTCATTCCAAATTTCTATTAAGTATCTAAAGTCACCAGCTATTTCCCCGTTAAATTGCTGATCTGCCATTATATCAAACTTCTCACCTCTTCCAACCTACTTTAGTCTTGAAATAATTTTACTGACATTTCTCACTGACATATTTAGCTTTTGTATTTAATGAAGTTTACTTTTGACCTTAGAACACTCAAGAGAAATAGTTCGATGAACTTTTCTTGTTCAAATCTTTTCAAAGTGTAACATTGTAAAAAGCTGTTTCTTTACAAAAAGAGTTGCTCAATATCTTTGCAATAACCTTTAAAGTTCATCATGAAATCCTACATTGAACTTTTGAGAAAGATGTTTTCTTAAAAGAAACATCAAATAATTTTGGAAGTAGATATTGATGAAAGGGGAAGTATTTTTTTTAAAGGATACATTAAGAAAAAAAAATTTACTGAATTCCAAAAGTTGTTTTCAAAAAGTTTTTTTCTGAAACTTCATTGACAAAAAAAAGCACTTCTTAAAGAACGTTTTGTCGATTTTTATTCTTCACGCATGAAGCATTTTAATCTGAGTATAAAAATGTAGATACCGATAAAAAAAACTGATTGTTTTTATTGCTTTAAAGTTGTGGGATTCTATATTTACTCTATCGAAAAAGTTTGAAACGGATATTGATCAAAATTTCACTGAAATCAATTTCTAAAAATGATCACTATTGGTAAATTTTTATAAAAACATATGCTCGTTTTGATGTCACACCGTATACCTTTATCAGTAGGATAAATGTCACGGATGGGGAAGCAGAGATAATTCAAACCGCCAGAATGTGTCAGTAAAAACAGTCATCAGTAAAAATTTAGAAACTGATAAAAAAAAACTGATTAATGTAATTACTTTAATAAAGTTCTAAGATTCTATAGTATCCCGATCAGAAAAATTTAAAACGGATATTAATCGAAATTGCACTAAAAACAACTTTTAAAAATCACTATTTGTAGAATTTTGATTAAAACCCTTTACACGCTTCATTGTCACGTTGGTAAACTTTCTCCAGTTGGATAATTGACTGTGATTACATATTTCAGACATCACATATTTCATAGCTTTTAAAATTTCTTTAATTTCTTAGAATTATTTCTTTTCTTAACAATCAATGTAACGGCTCACTTTTTAATTCAATACAAAAATATAACTCGTTAATTCACTGTCGCTACCTAATCAAATATCAGAATCTATTTTTAACTCAATTTTTCCTTAAGCTACTTTATTTCTCGAGCCACAAGAATTTCTCGGTTACAGGGTTATATTAATTTCTAACTGTCCTTTTGGTGATAAAGTTGTAGCCAAAGTATTTGAAATTTAATATTAATAACGCAGGGTTGGCTTTTATTTTGCCTATATTATCTATCGATAATTCGCCAAATTTTGGATCTCTTCCCATGCTTTTAAGTGTCCGCTAGTAACTGCTCATTCACTGGACATCTGACCCTGGCGCTAAGACTGGAGAGTTTATCCCCAGTCCGACTGTTGAAAGTGTTAGAAAATTATTTGATATGATATCGATGCTTAAAAAAAAACTGTCCTCGCATGGAAAGGAAATGTCCTGACATTTTATTTTGTTAAAATAATATGTTTTTAATATTTTATGTGTGGCTACATTGTTAATTTTTTAAAAAAGCTCCCTAATAAAGCAAGATCTTTTTCTTTGCTTGATCATATCTAAGTAGTTCCCCTGTGTTGTGATACAAAGATAATGTAAAAGAATTTTCACTATTACCAGCTGCCATAATAAATGGCACAAAGGGGAAATCAGAGATGATTCAATCCCATAGTATTTGAACCAGTCTAAAAAGATAAATATACAGTAAAAGATGAAGTTTTGCCTCAGTCTAAGGAGATAAATATACATTAAATTGACAATAATTGTATGAAATTAAAAAAAAAGAATTAATGATTTACAAATATTTTAAAACTATTGTATAGCAACAAGATCATTAACAATAGAGTGTTTACTTCTGATGATGTGAAAAATCTCCCAAAAATCCAGGTCAACGCATGAAATACATTTATAAATGATTAAATGAGAAGAAAAATCGGCCTTTAAAATCAAGGTCAAAGCATAAAATACATTTATAAATGATTAAATGTGAAGAAAAATCGGCCTTTAAAATCCAGGTCAACGCATAAAATACATTTATAAATGATTAAATGTGAAGAAAAATCGGCCAATGGTCTTTTGCTCAATAATGTTTTGTGAGAGATGAGCGGTATTGCAGAATGGTCCAATGGAGAATGTCAGTTCATTGATTAAAAAGGCCATATTTTATAACAATTAAGTTTAATAATTGTAAACAATAAAAACAAACAAATATGATGCTGGGATATTTGTTAGGCTTCCCGGTAAAATTCTTCCACTTCAATTCGCTACCTGTCACACAAGTAATACATAATAAGAACTATTGTTGACTGATTACAGCTCCGCTGTTGGTCAGGCAGAAAATCATAAGAAGAAGTGAAGTTCTTTATTCTCGAGGTAGCCTTAATGGTCGTTTAGACAATGTTTGAGTGCTTGAACGTTCGCTAGGGAAATTTTAAAGGATGAATGTAACCTTGCCTTCTTCATATATTTCATCATTTTTTTCCAACAGATACAAGATGTAGCACAATTTGACATTCTTATGCTGTGCATCGAAAATTTTAATTAAGTGCTAATTTTATAACGGTATTTTATGTTTTTTTTTCCCATTTTAAACGATAAAATATAACCACTGTGTAGTGTGAGTTATTCATATTTGCATTTTTTTTTATGCAACCACTTTGTTAAGCAGAATTAATATTAATTGTATAATTAGACTAACACCATTAAATTTGTGAAAAATATTATGAATAATTTAATGCCATTAAGGTAAATAAAAATTCCAATAAATATTCACAGACAAGAAAAGAATATTCAGAAAGATTGCACGAAAACCAAGAAGTATATTAAATTAATTTATTGGTTTTTATGTATAAAATATTTTGTTGAATTATAGGATATCTAAGAATGACTTGAAGTGATAAAACAATTTAATAAGTTTTTCAAATAAATAAATGCACTTTTAGTTTGCAGTAATTATATAATCATAAATGTAAATAATAATAATTTATAAATAGTACATTGAAATAAATTTAAATGCTTTAATTCCAATAGGAGTATTTTTAATTATATCTTTTGGCTTCTTAGACCCTAAAATGTAACAATAATGAAAATGTCATTAAGTTATAAAAAATATATTTTTATGTTTACTGCTTACTCTATGATATCGGTAGACTACAACCTATGTTGTAAAATTTCTTATGTTTAAAACAGATTTGTACTAAAGAAGAAACTTAGAAATACTTACGTTCACCTTCCAATGAGGAGAACCGGGTTCGAATCCCAGTCGATACGAATTCCGCATCCGGCTTGCACCGACCACAGTGCTGACGTGAAATATCTTCAGTGGTAGACGGATCATGGGTTAGAGTCTCCTTGCCGTGAGGCTACCCGTGGGAGGTTCTCGTGGTCTTCCTCTTCATGTAACGCAAATGCGGGTTAGCTTCATCAAAAAGTCCTCAACGAAGGCAAATTTCTCCCAATACTCGATCCAGGAGTTCCCTTGTCTTCTGGATTGGGTTCAAAATTACAAGGCTACGGAGTTGAGCATTAGCAGTCGTAAACCCATAGAATTGAGTCGGCTGTTCAGCTACGGTTATAAAAAAAATTACTTACCATAATCAAAGAAGAAAATACGATAATATGGAGGAAAAAATTTAAGTAAAGTTTCTACGTACTTACAACATCTACTTCTCAGGCATACCATTTTTAAGTCTTAAATGACACGCTTTAATAATTATGTTCAAATAACTTATGAACAGTCAGCAATATAATTAAATATTTATTTACGTGTTTATATATAGCATAAAAAGGTACTTACGTATTTTCCTAAGGACCACCAATTCTAAAAATTAATGTAGTTCAAAATCAAATATTTTCTCATCATTAAGATATATTTGTATTTTGCTTACTTGCTTATGATCATTTAATATGAAAAAATAAAATTGAAAGATATTGAAATGACTTAGGCGCAGTGTTGGCTAAAGTGCTTCGCGGGATAAAGCGTAAGTACCCAATAGAAATTTACCCATGAAATTTTTCAAAATTGCTTGAACTTCTTTTCTCCAAAACAGAACTGTGAGCCATGGGATCTCAAGTGATCGAGTGTTCACATTCCAATGAGGTGAATCAGGTTCGAATATCAGAGATTACTGGTCGATACGAATACAACACCCGTCTGTCACCGATCATAGCGCTGGCGTAAAAATATCCTCAGTTGTAAACAGATCATGAGTTTGAGTCCCCTTCCAGTTAAGCCAACCGTGGGAGACTTTCGTGGCTCTCTATGCAGCGCAAATGCGGGTTAGTTTTATCAAAAAGTTCTCCACGAAGGCAAAATTTCTCTCAATAAATGATCCAGGAGTTCCCTTGTCTTCTGGATTGGGTTTAAAATTACAAGGTGACCGAGTTGAACATTGGTAGTAGTAAACCCAAAATTTGGTCTACTGTTCAAAGACGGTTGTAAAATAAAATAAAACAGACATGCATTAAAAAGGATGATATTTGAAAAAAAATGTATCTACAAGTATTCTGAATTTTACCTGTAATACATCATATATTTATTTAGTAGAAGATTAATTAATTAATTTATTTTTAAATCTATATAATACATAAATACTGATTTATTTTAAATTTATCTATTTTTAAATTTATTTTAAAATAATTTGCTTGCATGATTATCAGCAATATACTTAAATATGTATATTGCTGATAATCATGCAATATACTTAAATATCTCTATATAAATTGGTCAATTTATATAGAGATTTAAAATTCTGCCAACGTGATTCTTGAATATTGCTTAAACTTCTTATCATCAAAACAGATCCGTACTGAAGAAGATAATATTGGAAGAAAAATATTTATTTAATAAAATAGCCAAGTTTCCGTTGAGTATTCTTTTACGTAATATAGCACCCATTTGTCAGACTTCGCATTTTTAAGTCTTAAATTTCTAAAGAACTTTCTTCTATAGATAAAACTAAAAGTAGTGCTAAAGAAATTCTAATTACATGCCAAGGAAGGAAAAATTAGGTCCATTAGAAAGAGGAACTCACTAAGTTGCAAAAGCGTTCCTTTTGGCTATGCTAATAATAAGAAAAAAAAATCCAATCTTTTAACAAGCGGAAAGCACTACGCTGTTCATAAGGCTCTGAAGGAAATATGTTAGACATTTTTATTGAGCTACTTCAGCACTTAAACAATATTTTCTTTTATTTTCAATGAAGTTTCTTTTCAAGTAAATTAGGTGCTTTTCACTTAATCATTGCCTGTATCCGAAAATCCTTGAAACGTTGCACTATGAAGAGTGGTTACTTCTGTTTCGAATTTATTTATACTAAATTTCGTGAAAAAGGTGACGTAAATTATGGGAAATAATTATTTCAAGTTACATTCAAGGGTGAATTTCTAAAATTTTGTGTTTGTGAGATCAGGATTTCTTGTTTCACTTTTACAATCATCATATATATATATATATATATATATATATA
>NC_092206.1:30986647-30994938 GCF_043381705.1 Parasteatoda tepidariorum | reverse complement strand
TATATACATATATAACTATATATATATATAATAACAGGGCTACATCTCTGTTATCATTGGTGTATTCATATTAAGAAATGCAGAAAAAAGCCATAATAAGTTATCAAAAGGTTTATTAATAGGTATGCTGGTGGTTATAACATTTCACATCTCCACTCCACACAGGAGGGGGTGTGGACAAATCTCCAGATGGTTATTGGAACATGTTATTCAGCAAGAGTCATGCGAAAACTTTTGCTCTCACATTAAATACTACAGATATTGGTGTACTTCGGTTCCAGTCGTACATGCCTTGGTAACTCTACGCAGTATGGAAAATCATTTAATGCTTCCTAATATGGAAGTGGAAGAGGGACAAGATTCCAAAAATAACTCCTCCTTTCAAATATAAATCTAATTATTATTCAATGGTATGTTTTCAGCCTTGAATTCCCAAAATAGAATAGCTCTACGCTTACTCTTTAACAAAGACATTTTATGAAACCGAAAGTATTTTAATTCTTTTATTGATACAAAAGTATTTATTATTTTTGTATTACATCCCCCCCCCCAAAAAAAAAAATCTGGTAAGCCAAAATAAAAAAAATTTAGAGTACTTTAAATTTATAAACTTTGGGTTGGTACGACTGTTCCTTTTCCTTACTACAAATAACATCTTTTCAATTATGAGAAGAAAAAATATTATTTACATTGTATGACAAAAATGTGAAAAACATGATTATGCAATTTATCTGTTTAGTCAATTAGACAGAAAGAAAAATGAAACATGTTTATAAACTATTCTACAAAAATTTTCAAAAATTTTTCACGCAAAAATATACAACTTTTTATGGAAACGAACTGGACAACAAGTGTCATTTATTCAGAATTTAAGATTCTGTGTGGTTAAAAGGGGTTATTTACTCGATGAAAGTCTGTATTCCCCGTTAAAATGGAGGAAAACAGAATTTCATGAAGCAGAGGGAAAATGAGAGATCCAGATTGGACAATATAAAAATAGTTTATAAAAATTTTTCTCACCTTATTGAGAAAAAAAGTTCAACATACATCGCCCTCACATCAAAATGATGTAGAGGTAAACATCTCCACACGTGCTTCGGATCTCTCAAAAATATAGGGTTTACTTCTTCCTTTGAAGAAAGTAAAAAAAATTCTTTTCCTTTGGACTCTATTCATGATTTAATTTCAACATTTGTGGGTTGTGATATTTGTACTATTTCAATTGTTTTGATACATGTACTATTTCAAAATTTTGTTTACTTAAATTATTCTTTTTATTTATTTTGTAATTAGTTTCTGAAATTTTTTGAAGAATTTTATACGGTCCACTAAAAGGAGGTGACAACTTCTTCGTATTAGGATAAATAAATTCTTCAAACATAACTAATTCATCAGTTTTAAAATCTATATCTAAAAATCTAGCATAATAATAGATTTTATTTCTTTCATGACTTTTTAGTTCTTTGAATTGCTATTTTTTTAGCTTCCTCAACAGGTGGATAGATTCTTTCATTTAAGGGATTTTCATGGGGGAGTCTACCATGCATGAGGTATGCAGGTGGAAATTTTGTTACAGAATGGGGAGTTAAGTTATAAGTATTAAATATCTTTTAACAAAGTAGGCCAGGGAGTTTTAGTAGGTTTTTCATTGATTTTACATTTTAAACTCGTAATTATTGATTGACCAAGGCGTTCTACCTTCCCATTAGACTGCGGATGATGTACAGTTGTCAATAATTGTTGAATTTTATCATGTTTCAAAAACTTTTTAAAATGAGAAGAAGTAAAGGCAGCGTTTCTATCACTCAACGAGGATTTAGGAATTTGATTTTGAAAAATTTGATGTAAAAAATTTGTATAGGTTTCTGAGCTAATGGATTTTGATGCAAAAGCCCAAATGCATCTTGTGAGGTGGTCAATAATTAAAGTTAAATGTTTTTTTGTTGAATTATAGTAATTCAATCCACCAACACTATCTATTGCTAGCAAGTCAAAAGACTGATTAACAGGGGGTAAGGATTGTAATAATCCAAATCTTTTTTGTCGCGGTTTTTTATTTAATTGGCACGTATGACAATGTCTACAAAATTTTGCTATATCTGAAGTTATGTTATTCCAATAATAAACAGGGGTTATCAAGTTAATCATCTTTTGCACTCCTGGATGATTAAATTTATCATGAGCAATTTGCAGAAGTTTTAATCTTAACGAAAATGGAACAACTATTTTAGTAAAATTTTTCTTACGTACACATAAAACATTATTGACATCAACAAAATTTTCCTGTAAGTTATCTTTCCTTTGAGCCTCGACAATTTCATTCAATTTTAACAAATGTGAAACATGAACATTATAATTGTTACCATCAATTTTGACAAGTGAATGTGTTGCATCTCTCGAAAGCCAATCTGCTTCAAAATTAGTAGAACCTTTTGTCTATTTAATACCATATTCATACATACTTAACAATAATGACCATCTAAATAATCTACCTTTTAAATTTGTAACATTTTTTAGCCAAACTAAAGCAGCATGGTCAGTATGTATGGTGAATTTTTGGCCAAAAAGATAATGATGGAATTTATTTAAAGAATCTGCAATAGCAAGACATTCAAGTTCTGTAATTGCATAGTTTTTCTCATAGTCCCTTAAGGAACGTGAATGAAAAGCTACAGGATGCAATGCACCACATTCATCTGTCTGTTTTAACACAGCACCAATTCCAACTAACGATGCATCAACAAAAATATGACATTCATGATTAGGGCTGAAAATTTTCAAAATTGGTTTACAAATTAAAACCTTTTTTAAAAGTTCAAAAGAGTGTTGACATTTTTCTGACCACCCCCATTTTACATCTTTCTTTAACAAGTTATTTAAAGGATGTCGAATACTTGCATAACTCTCAATAAATTTATTGTAAGCATTTATTGATTCGAGAAATCTTTGCAATGATTTTACAGTTTTAGGGGGTAATAATTTTTTAATCACTTCAATATTATGGTTATCTAGTGATACAATTCCATTATTAATTTCATATCCTAAAAATTCTATTTGTTTTTGCAAAAATGAACATTTTGAAAGTTTTAGTTTTAAGTTTTCTTGTTTGCAAATATCAAAAATATTTTTGAGGTGGGTTAAATGTTCATCATAAGAATAAGAAAATATAATGATATCATCAAAGTAGTTTGTAGCAAGTTTAATTTTATGTTTATTTAAAATTCTACGAACTGTACGTTGAAAAATGCTCAGTGTGCGTTGGAAAATGCTCAGAAAATGCGTCCAGCCAAAAGGTAATCTTAAGTATTCAAATAGACCATTGTGAGTAGCAAATGCTAATTTCTCAGTGTCATCAGGATGAATACGAACATGATGATATCCCTGTGATGAATCTATTTTAGAATAATAACTACTATTAGACAATTTTTCAATTAAAGACTGTATTAAAGGTAGAGGTTCAGAATCTGTTTTTGTAATTTGGTTTAGTTTCCTAAAGTCAATACATAAACGACTCTTTTTATTTTTATCTTTCTTAAAGACTAAAGTTACTGGGGCAGCATAAGGGGATGAACTTTCTTTTATTATGTTATTTTTTTAACAATTCCTTTATTTGTATATCAATTTCTTGTTTCTGTTTTGGGGATGTTTTGTAAGGCCTTAGAGACATAGGTAAATCTGAGGTTAACCTGACTTTTTGGGATTCCATTCTGATTTCTCGTACATCATGTTTGTGTTTGGCAAAAACATCATTAAAACTTTTTAAAACTTCTTTTAAGTCCGTATTTTTTTATCTCGCTCTCATTTTTTATTTTTTCGTCGATATTAACCTGATAATGTGTGCACTCATTACCTAGATCTATCTTCGAATCATTTGAAATTTTTAGACATTCTTTCTTTTTCCTATTTTTCCTTTTCTTTTTGTTACCTTTTACCTTATTTTTTTCAATGTTTACTTTTACCGAAACATCTTTAACTTTTATTTTTTCAACATTTTTAACCTTAACATTTTGAGAATTTTGATGTCTAATGTGTAAAGATAAGTTGTCACTATTAGAATTAGCAGAGGTGATCAATCTCTTACCAAATTGAGTAACAACTGGCCCGGCACAGTCGATAAACAAACAAAAATCTTTGCAAGTCTGCAACCCTAATAAAGCATATGGTAAATCAGTATCAATTATAAAAAACTTAGCTGAGTTAACAATTTCGCCTATTTTAAGGGGAAACTCACAAATTTGGTTAAGTGTTAATTGTCCTTTCGTTTGGATAACGTTTAATTCCTCACATTTTTTAATAGGAATATTTAATTTTAACACCAAATCTTTTAGCATTATATTCAATGTTGACCCGGTATCAACATTCAATAATATCTCTTTATTTACATTTTTATTTTGTTTTGGACGTCCCTTTTGGTACTTATTTTCTACTTTATATCCATTTAGGTATTTATTTTCCACTTGATATCCATTTCGGTATTCATTTTCAACTTTATCCGGATATTAGTAATTGCTATTGATTACTTGTCATATTTTGANTGCATCCATTACCTAGATCTATCTTCGAATCATTTGAAATTTTTGGACATTTTTTCTTTTTCCTATTTGTCCTTTTCCTTTTATTTTTGTTACCCTTTACCTTATTTTTTTCAATGTTTACTTTTACCGAAACATCTTTAACTTTTATTTTTTCAACATTTTTAACCTTAACGTTTTGAGAATTTTGCTGTCTAATGTGTAAAGATAAGTTGTCACTATTAGAATTAGCAGAGGTGATCAATCTCTTACCAAATTGAGTAACAACTGGCCCGACACAGTCGATAAACAAACAAAATTCTTTGCAAGTCTGCAACCCTAATAAAGCATATGGTAAATCATTATCAATTATAAAAAACTTAGCCGAGTTAACAATTTCGCCTATTTTAAGGGGAAACTCACAAATCTCGTTAAGTGTTAATTGTCCTTTCGTTTGGGTAACGTTTAATTTCTCACATTTTTTAATAGGAATATTTAAATTTAACACCAAATCTTTTGGTATTATATTCATTGTTGACCCGGTATCAACATTCAATAACATCTCTTTGTTTACATTTTTATTTTGTTTTGGACGTCCCTTTTGGTACTTATTTTCTACTTTATATCCATTTAGGTATTTATTTTCCACTTGATATCCATTTAGGTATTCATTTTCAACTTTATATCCATTTAGGTATTCATTTTCAAGTTTATATCCGGATATTAGTAATTGCTATTGATTACTTGTCATATTTTGAACGTTCACTTCAACCTCATTATAAGGGCTGTTTACACACGAGGAGCCCATGTGAAATTGATTCAAAAGTCCTTTCTTTGAGCAATATTTACATTGATTTAATGAGTTCTCCTGTGTCGTGTGATGTATTTTGGGTTTTGTCACATTCGGGGTTACACTTTTATTTTTAGGACCAGCCGGAGCTTTATGTCCTGGTGCATTACATTTAAAGCTCTTAATGTCATATTTTGGGTTTTCCATTTTCTTCTTAAATGGTCCCTTATTATTTTGAAATTTATTTTTATTTAAGTCACTTTTAATTTTTTCATAAATTTTAAGTTTTTGTTTAAATTCAAAAAGATTATTGGCTCCATAAGGAATTTATTTATTATTTGTTTGGTCTGGTATTCCCTGAATTATGTAAGTGATTAGAGCCAAGTCATCAATATCACTTTGAGATGCAATTTCTTTCATTTTTCATTTCATTATACCTTTGCTTTCTTTTTTGCAACATTGCATGTACTTCTGCACTATTACTACTAAGTCCAAATTCTTCAAGCAAAAGATTTTTTTAATTTTTCACAAGAATTTAAATGAGTTTCACTTCTAATTAAAGTTAATGCATTAGCCTTCAAACGTCTTTTAGCAAATAAAAATATTTGCATATCAGACAATTTAAATAAATTAGCATGAGTTTCAAAATTTTCAAACCGAAAATTAATATTTTCATGGCGATTTCCATTAAATATAGAGGTAACTGCTTCAACATCAGCGAAATTAACTATTAATTTAGTTTCAGGTTCTCTATTATTTAAATCATTACTAGAATTTTGACTATAGGAGGCTATATCTTTATCAGTATAAACATGAGTTTGTATTTCTTTATCAGCATACATTTCAGTATTTAAACTAACTTGTGTAAATTGACTTACACAAGTTTTAATTGGTAAATGTGATTCAAAATCAGTTTGAGTTTGCTTACACTGAAACTGATCAGTTTCCTCCTCACCTTCAGAGGGATTTTCAATTACTAAAGAATTTTTTAAAAAGCTGAAATCGCATAAACAAGTTAAGATGTGTTTGGCAATTTCATCTTTATTTCCCTCACTGGAAATACTTAGAATATCTGAAATTTTGACTAAGTCCGAAAAATTGAAAGTATATTACAAATTTCTTTCAGTTTGTTTGAAAATTCTTCATCGTTAGGTTCAAAAGAAAATTCTGAAAAATTTAGAATTTTGTTACGGTTTAATCTAGAAAAATCATTTGGAAACCAAAGTTTCAATAATAACCTAATTTAGTTTAAATAATAACCTAATTTAATTTTTTTGTTTAATTTAATTGACGTTTGAATCCCATTTATTTCCTTTAAAAACATTCTAAATACACGATAAATAACAATATTATATCATAATTTTTTTTAAAAAAAGCAATATAAGCACAAGAAATGCAATCTAACTCTTAATAATATTCTGTTCAATTATTCATAATAAAAAGTTTTATATCACTACTCATATTTAATATCAATAAAATATTTAATCAATTGAGTGAGAAAGAACAATATGAGAAAAAAGTATATCTACAGTTACTCTTGCTTTCCATTTTCTTCAACCTTCATGATTTTTTATGTTGAAGAGAAAGAAAAAAATCATTTTTTTTCTTCTTTTTAATCGTGATTTCACTTTTTTCACATTTTTGAGCTCTCAGGAACATCTGATTTTGCACTAATGACCATAGGAACTGTAAGGATAGGACGCGCATCAACTGGTTACTGGAGAGGAGCTCTATCCAACATCAACATTCCAACTAGCGATGAGGCACAGGTACTTGAAAAAACAACCTCATCCTTCCTTTCCTTCGATGCTTTTTTCACTGCAGCAATTTTTTTCCCCCGGGGGTGATGGAATGGGGAAAATTTCCACGAAGCAGTCCGCCTCCGTTACGCTTAGTTCCAGAGATAGAAAAGCTTAAGTTTCCTCCGCTAAGGAATAATCCTGGCGTCTTATAATAACAGAGCTACATCTCTGTTATCATTGGTGTATTTATATTAAGAAATGCAGAAAAAAGCCATAATAAGTTATCAAAAGGTTTATTAACAGGTATGCTGGTGGTTATAACATTTCACATCTCCAACCCACACAGGAGGGGGCGTGGACAAATCTCCAGATGGTTATTGGAACATGTTATTCAGCAAGAGTCATGCGAAAACCTTCGCTCCCACATTAAATACTACAGATATTGGTGTACTTTGGTCCCAGTCGTACATACCTTTGTAACTCTACGCAGTATGAAAAATCATTTAATGCTTCCTAATATGGAAGTGAAAGAGGGACAAGATTCTAAAAATAACTCCTCCTTTCAAATATAAATCTAATGTTTATTCAATGGTATGTTTTCAGCCTTGAATTCCCAAAATAGCTCTACGCTTACTCTTTAACAAAGACATTTTATGAAACCGAAAAAGTTTTAATTCTTTTATTGATACAAAAGTATTTGTTATTTTTGTATTACATATATATATCCAGGGTGATTCTAAAAAGATGGGCAAAATTTTAGGAAGTGATAGTACACATCCAAGCAAACAATTTTTTATCAAAGAATGCATAGTCGAAAACAAAAACGGAAAGGTGCGGGTACGTTTGGAAATTTGTTTGATGCAAATGTGAAAGCTCCATTCCTGTTGCGAGTTGCTGCGATACGTTGCTTGTCGCCAAGCTCTCGGCCGCTGCAGGGAAAGTTCGTGATATGCCTGGTGTGTTTCAAAATGTTCGCCTATCCTTTCTTCGCCGTTGTACCGCGTGCATAGCCGCTGTCGACCACTGTTTTGAACACTTATTGTAATCACATGCCATTAAATTTGCTTTTATAACTTAACTTCATCGTTCTTTGTGTGTTTTTGCCTCATATAAGAACATAAGCTTTGACTCCCTCTATCGGTTTTGCGTTTTGTTTTCGACCATGCATTCTTTAAGAAAAATTTTTTGCTTGGGTGTGTACTATCACTTCCTAAAGTTTTGCCCATCTTTTTAGAATCACCCTGTATA
>NC_092206.1:30969368-30985934 GCF_043381705.1 Parasteatoda tepidariorum | reverse complement strand
TTGTTTATTTGTATCTCGCCCCGCCCTATTTAAGGGCATGCGAGAGTAGATACATACAACATACATAAAACTTACACAAAACATCAGAAATTATATCAACAACAAGAAGAAAAAGAATAAAACACAAGCGAACAACAGTTAAAAACATGACCCCAAATCCAGCCAACACATTGAAAATCGCAAAGATCATAATTAAAAGAGTAAAAACAATATATACATAAAAGTGAATAAAACATCCATATCGTGCGTGGTAAAAGCAATGCATAAAAGTAAAAGATTACATAAGGAACAAACTGGAATAAAATTTACAGTTGAAACATGACCCAAAACCAAGTCAAACATGAATAAAACCGATCATATAAAAGGAATAAGTAAAAGTATTCCTAAAAGTATTTACGACTACTAATGCTCAACTCCGTAGGCTTGTAAGTTTGAACCCAATCCAGAAGACAAGGGAACTCCTGGATCGAGTATTGGGAGAAATTTGTCTTCGTAAAGGACATTTTTTGAGGGAACTAACCCGCATTTGCGTTACATGGAGAGGGAGACCACGAGAACCTCCCACGGTTAGCCTGAGGGCAAGGGGACTCTAACCCATGATCCGTCTACCGTTGAGGATATTTTACGTCAGCACTGTGGTCAGTAAAAAGCCTGATGAGGAGTTCGTATAAACTGGGATTAGAACCCGGTTCACCTCATTGGAAGGCGAAAGCTCTATCCCCTGAGCTATCGCGGCTTCTCACATACTAATTAACATATGTTTCTTTATACGTTATAAAACAACTCTAGGATATGCATTTTTAAATAATTCTTCTTTAGATGCTTTTTTAAGCTATCGCAATATATAGTAATCTACATTTCTGAACTAAAACACGAGAAGATGTTTGTACAACAAATGCCAATGTCTTATTTTATTTTATTTGCAAAGTTTAGGCAATTTTTTTTTATACGATTTTCCTACTTTGGATCGTAAATAAAAAAAGACGTGATCGACATAAAATGGGAGAATGTTTTTTTGATCTTTTATGACCAGTTTTCTTTGATGGAAATATAATGCAGCAGCAAATAAATTTCATTGTTGCAAAAAAGGTCTAAACATTTGACATAAAATGTTTCTGTATTGTGCTTAGTAGAGAAAAATATATATTTATGGTATTGAAATGTAAGTATAGAATTAATTTTTTCTCAATGCGCATCTTTTGCAGTTTTTTTTTAAAAAAAAAACTTTTGATGTAGGATTTTTAAAAAAAAATTGTTTCGAATTTCTTTTTATTATTTTGTACTGATTAAGGTAAAAAAAATTAAAATAATATCTTTCACATTTTAATAATTTATGGTTATAAATTACAGCATGAAGCACCGGTAAACTTTGGTGATAAAAGTAAAATCTTTCAAACACAGCTCACTTTCAAACAATGATCTTTACATTTTGCACTTATTTGCAATTATTTAGACCTAAGTACTTAATACTTATAAGTACTAAATACTTATTTATCATTGAAATGTCTTAAATTCGCAAAATGAATATAATTCATAAATTTTTGAATATGAATGTATACTTTATTTGGATTTTATAATTTTCTAAAAACATAATTTCGATAATCAACAGATTTCCTTTAGTACCAATTAGACTGTTTTTAATTATTAAATAAATCAAAATATATTGGTTTGTAATTAGAGTACGAGTAAAAAAATAAATGAAAGCGACGCCGGTGTTCCATTTGCGTCAAATAGCTTAACAGATATTTATACTTATTATTGATGCTACTCTAAATTTGAATTTATGTAAATCTCACCATGTAAACAAAAATATATTTTAAAATTTAAATAAAAAGTACAAAAGCGAAATTAAAACTCAGTTCAGGAGCTTTAAGTTATATATAGGTATAAATATTTGTTTAATAAGAAATACACAAAACCTATGATCATTAACTAAGTTGTAGGTGTATCCTGAGTGTAATTTTATGATTATGTGTTGTGTTAGGTTTTATTTTTTTATGCATTGTAGAATAAAAAAGCAATGGTAGACTTCAGACCTATGAAGGAGGAGGAGCTTAAAGACTGATCTTATCGGGGATTTCTGATGTAGATTTTTATGCTGAATCTAAAGAAACCATGTATGAGTCGATAGGATTTACAATTCAGATTTTAAAAAGGTTTTATGTGCAGTCTGCGAAAAAAGGGTCCATCCTGAATAACTTATGATCTAACGATCGGATTTTCGTGTTCTAGGCCTCAATGTTAATGGTTCGAAAGGTGGACTTACTATATGAAAATTAATTGAAGCAGACGATTTTTGAAATATGAAATGAGACATAAAATTGTTCTTTCTTAGAATAAACATATCTTTTTTCGACGGATTCGAATTTCTGACTCACAAAGTATTGAAGTTAACCGCAATCTTGGAAATATATATATTTTCAATAGTTTGCTCAGGAGAGTGGTTGAAAATTTGGAACCTTTAATCTTATTTTAATTTTACCGTATTTCTATATATCTTGAGAACTCTTTAAGCACATTGAAAAATTATTGCAAAAAATTATATGATTTGCTTATCTAAAGATAGTTTAACGCACAAAATAATTTTAAATGATTATTATTTTAAATTATTTTATTTGATAATTATTGAAAGAGTTTGGAATTGTAACATACATAATTTTTTACATCATTTTAAACAATGTAATTTTTCTTGTAAAAATACAAATTTGAGCAAAATCGGCCAAATAGTTTCAGAAAAATCGAATTTTGAAAAAGTGATCGTCTCTTAAAAAAAATTTTCAAATTATATTCTATGACTTCTTTTTACATATAATCGAGGTCTTATCGTCTTATAATTGTGTATTTTTAATTGCCTTACACGATATGTTCATCCTACAAACATTTACTCTAACTAATATGACAATTATGGTGTGTGTAAGTTGATTTATAATATAATTTTCGATCAAAAAATACTGTTAGCCTCTTTACAAAATAAATAATTGAAAATTCTTCTATAATATTTTAAACAGCAAAGAAGTATTAAAAATATGACATGGGTGACATAGGAAATCTTAGTTATTCGGAAGATTGTACTCCGACAATAATGTTACAGCATTACTTTTAAAGAAATGTCTGGCAATCTCATAGAAACCAAGTATCAATATTTTTGAAATACATTTGACATTTTTCGTGATGTATTATTAAATGTTATTGAAGATTTCACATTTGTCATTGACAAAAACAGGACCATTAGTATTCATAGAATAAGATATTTGGTTCAAAAATTGATGAGGACATTGGGTTTGACAGATGCTATAAAATAAAATGATGAAATTGACATTCAATGTGAGATATTCATCAAAAACATGTCACGCTCGCGAAGCTGTTTTAATATTTAAACGTTCTTTGAAATAAAAGTATCCATTATAATATAAAGTTGACAATGATGATAGACGGAAGAGTGAGTTTAGCAGGCATAGTTAAACTTTTATAAAAATATCTCTTATTTATTCAAAGAAATATTTTCTAGCAAGAATTGTTAGAAACTGTATGCATTTAGATAAAGCTTTTGTTAAATGATTGACTTTTACGTTTCATTTTACTTTCAATATTAATAATAAATTAGCTGATATTGCTAGTATAATCTCCAAAGTCATTTTTAAGCCTGTAAACAGAATCAAATTTAAATCTCTTAAAGATCGTATCAGTTTTGATAATAGCTAAGGTTCTTACGACATTTATTGTCAGTGCAATATCGGACAAACTAGACCGGCATTAAAATTTAGACTTGTCCGTGATCAAGAATAAGAGATATCATCAATTGCTGCTCATTATTAGAATCTTGGGCATAAATTTAATTTAAACAATGTCAAAATTATTTCCAATCCAGTTACAGTAGCTCCTTTTGATACCTTTGAATCTTGTTTTATTCATGTGAATTTTGATTCTTTTATTAAAGACATTAGTTCCTCACCACCTCTCCATAGCGCGTGGAAACGCATTTTACCCTTGCTCTGTTTTTTTTTAAAACTTTTTTTTTCTCTCTCAGCTACTGTATTTTTTCTAGTTTCGTTTTCTCACTTTTATTTTTAAATTTTTTGCAGGAAAATTCACGTTTTATATTTAAAATCATTTTTGTTTTTTCTCATTCCCGTCTGGCAAGTTTTGAAAATGGGCGATTGCTTTTGAGAGCTTGAAGCATGGCTGCAGTTTTTTCTTTTTCAATTTGTATATTTTTGAGGCGAATGAAGTTTTTCATCGAGTAATGGATAAATATTCTTTTTTCAAAGGGTAAGAGGTATAAAATAAAGCCTGGTTAAATTTCCGTGTCTCTCTCTTCTAACTCAAGAAACTTTTGTGATAACATTCTGACACTTGGATATTACGAGCAATTTTAGTCTCCGAACCTTAAACTGGTACATTCAGTTTGTCCGCTTGAGAAAAAACTTTAAAAAAGGAATTTTTCACAAATTTTTATCATTAGATATTGTTACAAATTAAACCACAGAAGCCTTTTCTTTTCAATCATTTATTATCAACGATCTTTGATAGCTCACATCTTTATTTAATAAATAAAAAAATTAAAATTTATTTTAGTATATTTTAATGTTTAACTAAATAATAATTTTAATCACATAATAATATATTAATATTAATTTAAATATTAATTTTAATATTAATCTAACGTAAATATCAATTTTAATTACAAATCATTCGTATTTAATAATTCATTAAATATCCTCCAAATAAGACTACTTTGAAATGCATGATTTTAAATACTCGAAATATTATGATTATATGATTTTTGTTTTTATGCTATATATTAAGAAAACATACTGACCTTAAATTTCAGGAAACGTTCTTATATCATAAATAATTTGTAAGAATCGATTTTTGTTACACAAACGAAGTTGGTGTGAAATTTTTGCAATACATTTTATGCAATTATAATTCTTTAAAAACTTTTTTTGAACATGAAAAAAAATGCAGAAATGCATTGCACTACAGGAAACTGAAAGTATATTTTTAATTTAAATATTAATAGGCATTCCCTACAGATATTTCTTTAAAAAATAGTCATAATTATTCAAATAAGCAAAATTACTTTCATATCCTTTTAGATTTTAGTTTCTGAAATTCCCTTGCGTTGAGTGAAGAGAAAAACAGCTAAGAACAACTATGTTAGGGCCTTATTTAAGTTAATAAATCTTTCGAAGATGAGAAGCAAGTCATTTATTTTAAATAATTTATGCAAATTGATTTTTTCACCATACATACTTAAAACTTCTTTCCCCTTAGGATCCAAAATTATGAAATCATATAAAAGCTGTGGTATATTTGAGTTTTTAAACATAATTTGAGTAAAAATAATTAATATTTTTTTAACAAAAAACTACTTTTTGCTTAGAAAATCCCATTTTAATGAGGAGGGATTGAAATAGCAAAACTATGCTTAATTGGCAGTTTAAGTGGGCATATGTCCTTGAAAATTTTACTCTAAAACTAAAATTAAGCTTGTTATTTAGAAATCATGGTGTAAAAAATAATTCGTAAAGCTTATTAGCCAACATGATTAATTGTGTTTGTATTGCTTGTAGTTATTTTTCTTTAAATGAAGGGAGAAAAGTGGTTTAGTTTACTTGGTGTAATTGAAGTTTACTAGGTGAAAAAGTGGTAAAAATGTTTGCCTTCTCTGTTTTGTTATAACCTAAACACTTTCTTAGTAAATATTTGTTGTGATGTTCTTTGAGAGATATTTGTACTAACCTTTTTATTACGACTGATTTAATACTTTTACTATAGTTTTAATCTTTATCTTTATTTTTAGCTTAGATTTGAATTTTAGTAGTCAACAAATTAGTTTCTTAGTACGCAATGCGATCTTTTCATTTGGATATATTTGAGCATCAAGTTTTAAATTTCCCCAGAATTTTCTTTTGGAGAATAAACATAGAGTTATGTTCCAAAATGTCCCACTTGTTTTGAGCTTTTTCAAACTATGTATACAAAAAAAGCAAAGCCATCTCGAATTTTTCCACTTCATATGAACTTGGAAATCTTAAATTAGCATGATGTATTCTTTATTTTATAAATGGATAAATTAAACTAAGTTTTATTTCGATATTTCGAAATTAGCCTAATTTAAAGTAACGTGTAATAATATGTTTTTACCAATATATAGGTTTCATGAGGTAAGTTCGGCTTTAACCCTGTCCCGCTCCCCATTCGAGGCATCCAGGGAATACTGTTGAAGGATCGGTTTAGGCCAGATCCTCAATTCTGTTTTCAAAAAGTCTTATAAAAATCTCTTCAATTCCTTTGTTTATTTTCTTTTGGTTCCAGTTTCTTTTAATGGTTTCAAAGTTGAAATTTATCGGGAAAAATTTAATTCTTAAATCATCATAAACTGGACAGACAGTAAGTATGTGCTTGATATCTTCTTAACTCTTACAAACTGTACACTTCGGGTCTTTCCCGAACAAATTTGACTGATAACTACCCTGGGCTCCATGGTCAGTTAGAAATTGATTGATATAGAAGTTGAAGTAGATTTTTAGATAAATTGGTAAGTGTGTCCGCCCTTTGTATCATTATTATCCCATCTTTGCTGCCATGTTGAAAGGTTATTCTTCATAAGTTCTGTTCCTGTTGTCTGTTTCGATGGTATGCGATATAGATCTGTTGTTGATTTTTGACAAGCTAATTTGGCCTGTCTATCAGCTCCCTCATTGCCCTCATATCCTTTGTGGACTTTAATCCAGTGGAATTTAGTAATATTTTTGTAAGTATTTTTTATCATTTGAACTAGGTAATCATTCGTGTTTGTGTTGCTAAGGGCTTGGAGACTGGAGTGTGAGTCAGAATAGATGTTTGTTTCACTATTGATATTATTGTGGTGTATCCAGTGGAGTGACTGAAGTATCGCCCATAATTCTGCTTTGAAAACTGTAGAATAATCTGTAAGTCTGAAGTTGCGAGACTCTACAAGACCACCATCGACATACGAATGCACATCCTACTTTGTATTCGTAATTAGCCTATAAATTAGCCCTTCCTATAAATTAGCCTGGAACCATCTGTGAATATCTGAATCTGAATATCTGAATTTTGTTGGCAAATTGTAGTCAAAATTTATGGATTTTAATTCTGTGGGATGTATTGGTGGGAAGTCTGGTAGAGGTACGTATGGATCTTCATCGCTTTTATGGAAATAAATATTCGCCATTTTTTCTTCTGTATTAATAATTTAATCTAATGGGATGGTCCCGGCCAAAACTTGCTGTGCATCGGTCGAGGTTGTCCTGTAGGCTTTTGTCATGGAGAGAAGAGGAATTCGTTCGATATTTTTAAGTCAGGTAAGAGTTCTGACTTGATTATTATTCCAGATTTCGGACCCATAAGTGACAATTTTTGTGTACTATTTTGGAAAATGAATTTTTTAATGTGTGGGCTCATACTCCAGTGAACTCCAGAGAGACTGTTCAGTTTAGCTTGGAAGATAGACATTTTATTGTAAAGCTTATCCAAATGGGGCAACCAGGAGAGCTGATAGTTAAGTTGGAACCCAAGGTAAGTTATGGATGGGATTATGGATATACTCTGTCCACCCAGTTTTACGTTTGGTTTTCTAGTGATTTTGTTAAGCTTTGGAAAGACTATGGCTTGTGTTTTTGCTAGACTAAATTTGAGGTTTTGAGCTTTTGCCCATTTCTGAAAAGTCTCTAATACAGTAGTCATTTGTGGGCCCAGTCTATTTAACATTGATCCCGAAATCATTACAAAGAAATTGACTGCAAAAGCAAAACTTTTTCATTCATTTTCCTTTCTTCTCTTAGTTTTATATTGGTGATGAGTAGTCACAGGATGGGACCAAGGCTTGAACCCTGTGGCACTTCAATAGTAACGTTTTGTAAAATCTCTGCATTCTGCATGGAGTAGCTCTGTAATTTAAGAAGCTTCTACTTAAGTTTGCTAGAGTGAAACTACAATTCAATGTATTCAATTCATTCATGAGACTTTTCCACAGTTCACGGTCAAAAGCTCCCTTGATGTCGAGGGAGACTCCTAACGAGTGGTGCCCATTTTCTTTAGTCTGTTTTATGGAACTGATTAGACATTTAATAGCCTATGTGGTGGATCTATGCTTTCGGAAACCGCATTGATCATGGTGCAAGAGATCATTTGCTTCCAGGAAAAAGGTTAACCTATTTGTAACGAGTTTGTCTAGGACTTTTCCCTACACTGGAAGAAAGGATATTGGACGATATTCATGAGTTATGAAAAGATCCTTTCCTGGCTTAGATATTAAAATGATTTTTGCTTTCTTCCAAATGGTTGGAAAATGTTCAAGTTCATAACAATTATTCAGTATATTCTTGAACCTTTGTGGTTCAACTTTAAATATTGTCTTGATAATTTCTGATGGTAAACCATCATATCCCGGGGATTTGTCATTTTTCAGCTTCAGGACTGTATGTTCAGTTTCTGTAAGTGTAAAAGGTTGGTCTAAGCTATTACTAATTGCTTCCGGTAGTGGGGAGTCCTGTTCTGATTTAAAATACTTCAATATTTCATTAACAGTTTCAGTTATGTTGTTTGTAAATGTACCATCACTTAATTTTTGTTTCTTTAAGATATTATCGTTGAAAAATACCCTCTTGCAATGAGGTAGCTTGGCCCAAAACACTCGTGGTTATGTTTTCCTAATTTAAATTTAGTCTTTTTTTCTGTTTTGTTATTTCTTTATTATATTTAGCTTTTCCTTCTTTATATTGCTCTCTTTTTATCTGTCTTTGTATAGGATCTGTTTCACTTTGATATTTCCGTTTTTTTTTGCTCTTAACCTTTTCCTAAGTATAGAGAGCTCTAAAGTCCACCACTTCGGACTTTGTTTAAATGTCTTACCTACTTTCATTTTTGCATTTCTGCAGATCCTAATGTCCTCAATATAGTTTTCCAAATCTGCAGTGCTTTGAACGTTGTCGACTTGTTTCTTGCTTTCCTTAATAGTTGCATTAATTCTGATGGAAAAGTCAAATAAATTTATACCTGAATATCTAAATCTATTAGGTTGTTTAGTTGTTGATCTGTCAAAAGTTATCCCCATAGTGATTAATCGATGGTCACTAAGTGTTTCTCTGTCAACGACTTTCCAATTCGGAAGATCTCTTGAATAAATAGTTAGATCAATCCAGCTTCTGCCCTTAATCGAGCCATAGGTTGGTGGTGAATTAGGGTCATTTGCAACTTCTAAGTCCATCAAAACAATAAATTCCATCACCTCCACTCCTCTGTTGTCGTCGCTACCACCCAAGAATGAATTTTCAGAGTTGAAGTCTCCATTTATCATAAATGGGTAAGCTATGAATTTCTGCAGATAAAATTGTAAATTGCTTAATGTTGGCGTGAGTTCAGTTGAGGGGGGTACGTTTTCTTTTTTTACCTCATTTCATGAGGTAAAAAATGCTTCATTTCAATATTTCTTTTTAATTATTAGAGTAATTCATAGCAGAGAACATTTTAACGAGGATCGGTACCGCGCACCTCCAGTCCCTACGCAGGCTGATTAAAGTAGCAATTCACAAGCTTCCATACTGCAGCCAGTGAGGCTTGACTTCAGTATAAGACTGGGAACCGTGTCTTTACGATTAGTCCACTGTAGGATAATTCAAAGCTAATTAACCTAATTGACAGTAATGCTGAATAACACATTTTTACTAAGGTAGAAGTCTCAAATGTGTTCACTATGTGCTAAAATCTTGACAACTTGCAAAGCTGTCATTTATTACATCCCAGAAAGGCATATGTAAAGCCAAAGTGAAATTAATTTCAAAATTAGCTTTATTGTAAAATAAATCTTGACTTATATTAATTAAAATACTAATTTGTAATAGCATTTCATTATGCTAAGAAAGACATTTTTTAAGAGGCAAATCAATACATTTGAAAACGATTATTCGATTTGATTCATTTAATAAGTATTTTGAATTTTTGAAAATTTATCAAAAAGAAAATTTAACTACTGAGAATTATAATATTTAATAACTTAGTTGTTTCATAAACTCCATCATTCCTTTTTGATTTTTGTGGAAATCAATGAAGCAAAAAAATTTGTATACTATTTTAACAGCTGGTGGGACAATTTTTCTAGATATAAGACTTTGATTAATCTTATAAGTAAAATATGCAGGGTAATATTACGGAAAGAAAAAGAGAAACTAATGACATGTGCAGAAAGAGGAAAAGTATTGACATTCCTGAAGCATTTTTTGGATCATATAGGAATCATCTAGAAGCAATAGGAGCAAGATTCCATACATAAATCTGTTTTTTTACTCCCTTTTTGCACTTTACGAACAGTTTGATTAATTTATCATCAGTTTATGTTATAGTAATGCCAATTGATTTCTTTACTTGAACGCAGAAAAAAATTTAAGGCATTTATCACCGTCGTAAATGATTAATAATTGATTAAAAATTAGTTAGAAGCATTGAATTCTTGATAATAAAAATGTAATTAATGAATTTGCATTCATATAGAAAATTTTCACTAAAAGAAGTTCAAAATGAGTATATAATTCTACAGTTATTCAGTTTTTAAATAAAATACAGTATCTTGTATAATATATCTGAAATAGTTTTATATTCCTTCAATTTAGAATAAAATAAAACTAATTTGGAGCTAATCTGATGTTTAGTAAACCTTTTTGAACCTAATAAACATACAGTTGATAGTGTCAAGAATAGCACGAGTTCCATTATCTCCTGTTAAACCAAAATGATTTTCTTTCTATCATTGCGTAGTATCATTTGATCTATTAGTTAAGCTATACCATGCCATTTAAGTTTGGACTGTTCAGCTGGTATGGATCTTATGTACGCTAAATTCTTTCCAAGACATTATATCAACTATTTAATAAGTTAAATTATTATTTAATGAATTTATCTACTTTAGTTAAATGCGGTTAAACGCACCCCGTGCTTTTATGTCTTTTTTTCTTACGTTGGGATTAGTTTATCAGGCTTAGTTAGTGTTAAATTCCAATACAAGTTAAAGGTGTATAATAAAGTTTCATTAAATATTTTCATTTATGGAAGTGCTTAATAACGTTTGTGTTCGATGCTCTTTCGAGAAATTTTGTATAGAGTTTGTCTCACCATTACTGCTACGCCTACTTTTTTTTCTTTTTTTTTCCCTACTGACTTTGAATTTTTTGTAGGGAAATTTTCGCGCATGTGCTGTGAAGCGCAATTAGCATTTAACGTAGTTAGATTAAGAGAAAACCGTAACACTTTTCAAAATCTCTCTAGTTATAAAAAAAAGATTGCTTTTGGAGAGTTACTGTTTTATTCTAAAGCTATTTGAGCTTCGTAGCGTATGGGCAAAAAATTTCCATCAAATCTCAATATCTATAAAAGGCAGATAAAAAGGTTAGTGTTACGCCGAACTTAAAATAAACATTGTACGCCATTTCCCTACATTTTTTATGCCTCTAGTGGAGACAATCAATGTCACTTCACAATCAATGTTCCAACGTTCGCCTTCCAATGAATTGAACCGGGTTCGAATCCCAGCGATGGCTGATAGATCCGAACTCTACATCCGGCTTGCACCAACCACAGTGCTGACGTAAAATATCCTCAGTGGTAGACGGATCGTGATTCAACGATGGTTATAAAATAAAAAAATGTTGGCGCGTTTTATTTCGTCGGTATTAGCTTACAATCGATAACGACTTTTTGAGTGTTTGCGACTGTCTTCAATGTTGCTTTTCCTTTGCAAAATCTAAGGTTCGCCGTTAAAAATATGTATGTGAGTTCTTAGTTGTATAGATATTAAGATATTTATAGATTAATTTTCAAGTCCCTGTAGACTGAAAATAGTTTTATAACGTATACTTTCTGTCCCCTTCTGCTCCGTTAAGCCTAGTTCAAATTCGTCTTAAAGTTCTTTCTGCTATGCATGTTTAAAGCTTTATAGTTCTCTCCTTGAAAAAAAAATTCAAATGAATGCACTGAAATATCCTTAAATCCAATAAAAACGCTGTTCTTGTTTAATTCTTAAGAAAAGTTTATCTGTCTTTAAATCTTCTTTTCCAGCGCATATTTGAAAAACAAACATTAACACACATTCAGGTTTTCCTAATTAGCCAGTTTTGTAAACTTACAGAATTAATTTTTTATAGGAATCTTTCAATATAGCGTAGAAAAGTCAAATATTATTCATTAAAATTTAATCTATATAGAGTTTGTTATCTTGGAAAAGAAAGAAATAAGTATCCTGAGTTTGAAAAACTAGAGATTTATATTTTGATTGAGATAAAACTTGTTTTAAAAGACACGTTATTTGAATAATAAATCCTTTAATTCACTTGAATGTATTTAAGAAAAAATTAACATTGACGGATTACTGAAAATTTAAACATGGGCAGCTTTGGTTGAATTTAAGTTAATATTTATCTTCATAAAACGACTGATACACGTGCTTCAATTAAAACTTTTAACAACCAATAATCTTTTTTCTTTGTTGAATTTAGGTTGCGCAAATTGCTTTTTGATATTAAAAGCGGTTATAAGCCAATCTATAACAAAATCCAATTATTTAAATTGTGTTTTTGTAAAAAAGAAAAAGAACGTAAACTTTCTAATCTATAAACGTTACAAAGATAAACAAGAAAGATGAACATTTTAAACGGAACAACTCATTCAAAACAATTTTACTTCCTGCTGAGAAAATGAAATATTTAAAAAAATTTTAGATCCGCTTTTCGCTAAATTTCTTTTTATAATATGTTTTGAAAGGTAAGGGCAATTTATTCAAGAGATTTGAAAGAAATTTTATTTGAATCATTGAAGTAAAAGTCATAAAAATAGAAAACATGGTTGAAATGTAAAGTGTTCTTATTTTTCTACATAATGACGTATTTATTTTATTTCTAAGGTTGTCGGCAGTTTGTTTTATGTTTATCTAAAAGAATGTCCAAATAGTCAGCCTGTTTATATTATTTTAAAGCTAGAATGTACAAAGTATCGATACTTAAATTTAGTTTTTGTGAGCTGTACTCAATCGAAAACTATGCAGAAGAATTTCATAAAATTTGAGTTATAGCATAATTAGGGAACTCATTAAAAATGAGGGATCAAAATACGGAATCAAGTACCGGTACTTTAACTGAATCATCCATAAAGTTTATTTTACTGTAAAATCCGTTTTTACCGTAAAATATTATACCGTAAATGTTAAGGTAGTATTTATTTAATTAGAGAAATTCGGTGATTCTATGGTAATTATTATCGTAAAAATTACGGTATATCAGATTTTTGTTTCGTAACATGTTCCTGTAAAAATGAGTTTAACCGTAATTTGATCAAGAATGTTTTACAATGCATAATAAATTTTTAAGTTCTGGTTTTAGTTTTTAAATCACTAATTGAACATTATATCAATAACTATCTTGTATTGCAAACAAATATACGTTATTAAATATTCTATATTTTATTTCTATAAAAATTTAATATCGAAAGGTTCATTTTCCTGCTCTTGTTTTATAAATTTATTATATCAAGGCTTTAAGCATAAAACATTCTATATTATAATACTTTCTCGTAATATTTCAAAGATATTTTCAACATTTGTGTAAGGGATGGTACAATATGTCAGCCGCATTCAAGTAAAAAAAAAAAAAAAAAATGGTGTTTTCATGGTTGCTGCATTAGACGGTTACTTTGTGAAGTAAGAATTCTATTCATAAGATACGAAAGGAAAACATACTTACTCATACACTACTGTCAAAACTCTATGCTCATTCAAAAACATTATTTTTACTTAACGTACAAAAGACATTTATTATGCCAGAAATTGTTTTTTTTTTATGGTACCACAGAGTTGAAATTTAACCTGCTGAAATGGCCAATTTATTTATAAACTTAACACGAGTTTTCTTACGAAATTATAAATTGTTCAGAAACTATTGCAATTTCAAGTGCTTTTTTCATGAATTTTTTTCTCACTTAGTAGATAACTTCACTTTGCATTTCGCTTTGAGAACGGAAAATCGATAATAGGATTTATAATGAAATTGCAAAGAAGTATAGATAAACGTACCTGAAGCATGATGGCATAAAAAAATGTGATAGTTAGAGCAATGAATAATTAGTATTATTTGATATTTAAAATTAGGAGCTTAAAATTAGGAGAATACATAGTAAAAAATACAAGTGGTTTTGCTAGGAAAATATATGGTTGAAATTTATGTGATGAAAGGGCCTTTTTCTAGGAGCTGAAGTTTCCAGATAGTTGTCTTTTTTATTTTCTTTTTTAAATTAATTTCATAGATGCCAACCCGAAAGTCCCGAACACTCTCAGATATAAAAATTCAGCAATTCTTAATGAGAATAATTTTGTAGCGAAATCATGTGATTTGAGACAAAATGCGAACTCACAAATATATGACGGAACTGTTTCCTCAAATCGGACCCTCATCGCTGTGCATTGTGGGGGATTGCTGTCTAGAATGAAGACTAAACGATCGAAAATGTTATGACGAAACAAGCCGACTGGCAGTATGGTAATCAAGGTTTTGGCCTCGTATTAGAAACATCCTGGGGTCAAATTCCTCTTCAAGCATGAGGATAATTTATTTATCGATCCTTCTTGTGTTGTTTGGGTAATATTGATCCTATTATATGGTGCCCGAGATAAAGTGATTATTAGAAAAGTTATTAGGTGCAAAGAGGTTTTTTTTTTAAAAAGGTAAAATGACAAAATATTTTTTTAATTTTGACGAAGTTCGTTTCCTTGAAAAAAATGATGACAGTTATTTCTTCACTTTGATGAAATTTTCACTCTGTGCATATACTAGGAAACCGTTTCGTCAAAAACGAAGAAAGTTTCTGGAAATTTGATCATCATTTTTTTGCAATTTATACTGCAAACGAAGTTAAGAATATAGGCTGCACATAAAATAATTTAAGGTGTTTAGAGATCGATAACACATGATGTATTATTCATCGGAAAGTGAAAAAATATTAAGACGCATACTCAGCAAGGTATGGGTATTCAATTTCTAATAAAAAAGTCCAAAAATTGCCTATAGGGGAAAATTTGGTGCTTTCGCCAAAAACAAAGCAGGACATTTAAGTACTTCAGTATGAGAAAAGCTTAGTATAGAAGATACTTAAGAAGCATAAACTTCGAAGGACCAATGCCTGACTTCCTAACTTTAAAAATGACAAAATTGCTTTGTCTGCCAGAGAAATAAACACAGGTATGCTGTGAGTTTCTGATTAAAACATCGTATGAGCATGTTTGCGAAGTTCAGAGAAGTTCTGAGAACATCAGACGATTCAACAACCCTTGAGCCATATTTCGTTACTTTTGAGAATTATTTTGTCACGAAATCATCGAATTATATAGTCATGCGCATTGCAGGATTTGTGACGAAACCGGAACTCTCAAATATATGACGAAACTGTATTCTCCACTCGAAACCTCACGGTCGACGGTATGGCAATCTGGGATTTGGCTTCTCACAAGGAGAATCTCGGGGTTGAATCCCTTTCCTGACGCTGGTGTAATTTATCTCTCTGTTCCATTAGTTTTTTTAGTTATTAAGGTGACATTAACCCAGTTATATGGTGTCCACGATAAAGTAATTATTAGAAAAGTTATATGTACAGCAAAGTTTTTTTTGGGGGGGAGAGGGAGGGAATGGAATGATAAAAAATTTCGTCAGTATTGATGAAATTTGTTTCTTCGAAGAAGCTGCGATAGTTATTTCGTCACTAAGACGAACTGTTAGCTCCGAACATACACAACTGTTTCGTCAATAACGAAGAAAGTTTCACGAAACATGAGTATCCATTTTTTTACAGTAAATGGTGGTTAAATTGAATCCCATTTGCAAATTTAGTAATTACTGTTTATTATTATAAAAAAGTCGTTTACTGCTTCAGTTGATTAATATTACACGTATTATGCCCATTATGCTTTACATTTATTACTCGTACTATGCTCAAAGTGCCAAAATTTCCCTTATAGGTAACTTTTGGAATTTTGTTTTTATAAATTAAAACCCCAAATTCTACTGATTATATGTATCAATTTTCTGATATTTCAATCAGTATATCAAATGCTATTGAGCTTTAAACTCCTCACAGTTTTTATTTGCACCCGATATTTAAAGAAGCATTAAATTAAAAATAATAATAATCTTAGTAAGAGAATAGCACGAGTTATTCTTTGGGTTGGTGAGTGATAAGAAGTAGACGCTTAGCATGGATAAATCATAACTATTTTATGAAATAACAAGAGCTGTTCCTTAAGTTGGTGAGTGATAAGAAGCAGACGTTTAGCATAGAGAAATCTTAATTATTTTATAAAATAGCAAGAGCTGTTCCTTGGGTTGGTGAGTGATAAGAAGTAGATGCTCAGCATAGAGAAATCTTAATTATTTCATGAAATAGCAAGAATTGTTCCTTGGGTTGGTGAGTGATAAGAAGTAGACGCTTAGTATAGAGAAATCTTAATTATTTTATAAAATAGCAAGAACTGTTCCTTGGGTTGGTGAGTGATAAGAAGTAGACGCT